>NC_089581.1:75944322-76244322 GCF_019320115.1 Miscanthus floridulus
TAGTCCATCGAGTACCATGATGGGTCTCGATAAACAATTTACAACAACCAAGATCGCACATGATTCAACATACATGCCACATATTATATAAAGTTCACAGATACATTTCATCATCAGAGTATGAATAAAAGTTATTACAAACCGAGTTTGATAGATAAAGCGGAAGCAATTAAGTTTGAAAATAAAGTTTCCAACATAGTTTGATATAGTGCCAAATAGGATCACAGTCCACAAAAGCAAAGATAGGGATTAATAAAGAAGCCTGCCCAAGGCTTACTCCTCATCCACAGCGGGATAGAAGCAACTCTTGCAATAACCATGATACACAGTGCCATCTGCAACAATGGGAAAATAAACCCTGAGTATGAGAAGGTACTCAGCTAGACTTACCCATCACGAATTAGAAATAAAATGACTCCAAGGATTATGCAAGGCCGTATAAGTGGACGTAACTCGACAACATTTTGCATAAAGGCAATTGACTCATTGTACAATTATGATTCCTTTATCAAGTTAATTATAACTATCCATTTCTAGATTAGCAACTATCCTGTGCCAAACATGTGGTATATCCATTTAAAAGCATACAATAGTAACCATTGCAGGTATTGTAATTCCATATTCATCCAAACCATCATGTTCCATAACATAGTTACTATGATGTTGGGACTAGCCAAGTTTCTCACTAACTGGGAGAGACAGCGATTCGAATCAATTTCAACCAGCTAGGAATTTATTCCTAACACAAACCTAGGTCTACCAGCCACGATAGCCTTAGGTCACCTTTGGTACAACTCAGGTACACATTTCATGGGTCCGTACCACGCCACACAATCTAGAACACCAGATGCCAGGATGTTCAGGCCTAGCCTACCCTTGGGCTTAGTCTGATCGTTCCCTGGAAGGAGCACACAACAGAACAGGTCCCGGCCTGAGTTGAATTACTCAGCTTCGTGGTCGGAACGAGTTATCCGGCCAGCTAAGTGAGAGGCATGCGTTCAATCATGTCAGAAGCGCCAACAATGGTACGGTCCTTAATCGACACAGACGGGGATAAATCCACACCCAAGACCTCCATGTCTTGTTGCTTCTCTATCGACATCCCGCCCGGTCTTGATTTTCTTTTACCCCATGGTTCTGTTCCACGATAGCAAATATAGCCAACCGTGCTCCGGTATCCACCTATATCTCGCAAGTGACAGGACATCACCCGACTTCTACCAGTCTAAGCATGGCTAAGCATATATTCGATCCTAGACCTATACCGGTTAAAGGAGAATATCTGGACAAGGAATGTACATGCACCAAGTGGTTCCATTCAACTCTTATAACCTAATGCATCAATCATAAGTACTTAAGTAAACATTTGTAAAATACTAGGAGACTTAGGATGCTCTAGGGCTTGCCTTTCAGAAAAGAAGTAGGGCGGTGGTCAGGACACTCTGGAAGCTCTTCAGGATTCTGCTCCATGCCTTCGGGAGCTGCGGCTTGGGATTCTCCTGCTGGTCCCCTTCCTCTGCTTCTTCGAAGTCCAGCAACGTTATTTCTTCCTCTGATCCTAGATGCATGAATATGGCATAAGTATTACAAATGCATATATGTTAACAAGTGCATCATATTTATTGAGTAGGTGCATATCTCTTCTTGATTATTTAATTAACTACTTCTACAATGCATCTACTATATCACAAAACAACATCTATTTGTTTCACTCATAACTGGAGTTCTACTAATCCAAATAAGTGATCCTAGACTTTCTAGAAAGCTTATCAAATTCTCTACAACTTTGTTATTAACCATTTTTTATAGCAACCATCATCCCTATCATGCAACTTATCAAACTACAGAATCTGTCCGGAATCCTTTTAAATTTGCATTTTAAAGCAATGATACTTCTACTTCATGTAATCACTCAAAATTTGACAACATAAAGCCTACCAACAGTTTAAGCATACCAAATACATTCAAGACAATATAATGGTGAAGCCCAAACTATTTATTTAAATGCCTTTATTATTTTATTTAGATATCTAGGTTAAATAATAAACATATACCAGATGTGTTTCAAAAATTCTTAAAAATTTATAGTGCCTTACTAATGCTATCAAAGGACTACTATAAAAGTTTCATGCCATTTTATTCAATAAAACACTTTATACAAAAATGATAAGGCAGAAAGGCTTACAATAGCAAAAATGGAAAACCCTAGTGAAAAATGTCAAGCAATAGATTTCCTATTTTTCTTAGTATACTTATGGTACTAGGATTACCCCCAACAAATTTCAGGAATAAAGGATTCACAATTAATTTATAGAAATTCATACCAGGATTCACTATTTATAAAAGAAAAATCTATAACTATAAATCTACACATGCACTGATCCTCAAATTTTTACCAGGGCTCATATATGCTAAGACTAGCTTGCCACAAAAATTTCATAATTTTTGGAGCACAGGAACTCTAGATATAAAATAAACAAATTTGCATGCATTCAAAAGCACATTTCAAATCTCTATTTAAATCTCCAAACATTTCTACTGTAAATGTCAAGAACATATTTTTTCTAAATACTACACTTCCTAAGGAACACTACCAAATTTATTTCACAATTTTTGAAGCTACCAAACTAGAGATCTAAAAATTACAAAACACACTCAAATCTGGAATATTTGAACTAGCTTTAGAATAAAGGGTTGCTGATAGTAGGGACCCACACGTTAGTTGGACCCACGCGTCAGCGATGTGAAAACAGAGCAGCGGCGCTTGCACAAGCTTGCGCGGCCACGGCTCGTCGATGACGAGTTCGCCGGCGATGAGGTCTTCACCACGTGATCTACGTGACCTAGCGCACCGGTTGAGCTACACGGTGGGACCTCTCATCGGGGCTATGCACGGCGGCGGCGCTCATGGCGGAGCAGTGGCGCTGAACGACGGTGAGGCACCGGTGGAAGCTATGGCAGCTCCAACTAAGGCTTGGACGAGTATCTCTTGACCACGGCGATCCTATACCACAAGCTATCATAGCCAATGGTGGACGGAGGCGACATGGCCACGGTGACGGGGCTAGCGGCGGAGCTCCGGTGAGGCGTTGCGCGTTGCGGTGGCTTACCAAGCTGGAACAGCGGGCAATGGGGGACATAGGGAGTTGCTGGGAAGACGTTGATGCTATTGTGGTGGTGAATGGGTGGCTCAGCGCTGGCTGGAGCTGGCTATGGCGATGGCGGAGGCAGGACGTGCTCGGCTGTCGCTGCGGCAAGGAAGGAGGAGGCGAAGTGGGGAAATGAGGGCACGGCTGAGTGCGGATGGGTGCTGGAGAGGTGAAGGCGCGCTCTGGCTGGGCTCTGCCGTGCGAGGCAGGGCATTGGCGATGCACGGCCAGCCGCGACGTCCACGTGGCGGCTTTGCCCTGGCATCGGTCGGCCACTGAACCAGAGTTCAGTTCGTTCAGTTAACGCAATGCCGAGCCTGACGATGAGTTTTGCCGTCCAATTAACTACTAATCCATGGATCCAAAGTATAAATAGTATGAATAGGATTTGTAGAACCATGTACCAGCTACAACTCTTGTCAAGGAACCAAGTTCTAATTCGCAACCGAATTCAAGTTAGATCACCCCCAAGGTCGGCTTGTCAGTCTGTCAGTGAACAAGACTTAGAAAATTTTTGTTAAGTGTTGAAATGTTGATTTTGCTGATTCTTGTGATCTCAATTCAAGCATGTTAGGAGCTCAATCGGTCAATGACCCAAAAATAAAAGTTGTTCCCCATGACAAATACTACAACTTTGTTTTAGTGATCACATACATGCATAGTCTCTAGCACATAGTTCAAACTTGGTCAAACATGTCACATTTAAATGATGATACACATCAAAGCATGGCTTAATGACCTATTTACCCCTAACCATGAATATCAAAATTGTTCATAATGATACTCTAAACATGTTTAAGCAATTTGCAAGGTCATTCAATCATTTCATGTAGTAGTCACTCATAGGGCTAGTTAGTGTAATCACATGAAGCTTAAGTGTTGGTTCATGAAATGTGACCATGAACAAAGTCCTATTTGCTAACCTAGGTGTTGCTACATGTTTGTGTGACTGACATCCACCAAGCACATGTGTCCACTCATGATCATATGCATAGATACATAGAGACATGAAATAACGAGAAAAGTTGCATATGTTTAAGAAACATGTGATAACAAGCAAACGTTGCAGATGTTTCAATCCAATGTTTCAATGGTAAATGCTTGTTTATGAATGCTTGATGATCATGCTCATGTTATGCAAGTCAAGTTATGCAAGGCTAACACCCAAGGTGTTACATCGGATTCCTCCGCCGTCCGCCATGCACGTCGCCGTCGGTGTTCGTGTTCGGTAGAGGTGGAGGTGAGGGCATAGATAGGTGCGCATCGTTGTGGGGAGCACGCCGGTGCCTTCGGTGTCGCCAGAGGAGCCACCATCGGTGAGCTTCACCGTTGTCGCACCATCGCAAGCTGCCTCCCCTGTTCTGTGTCGCTGACAAGTGGGGTCGACTGACACGCGGGTCCCACGCGTCAGTGACAGTTTTGTTGTAGGATAGTTTAAATTTGCAGATTTGAATGATATTTTGTGAATTTTGTATCTCCAAATTGGTAGATCTAAATGGTGTGATTCAAATTTTGGTAGAATCACAGTGAAGTCTAGTATTTAAGAAAAATATGATATGAGCACTTGAAGTGGAAATTCTGGATGAATAAAATAGGAACTTGAAATGTGTTTTTAAATGCATGCAAAATTGTTTAAATTATATCTTGAGTTTCTGTGATCCAAAAATTATGAAATTTTGTGGGTAAGCTATTATTGCTTAGTAGAAGCTCTAGTAAAAATTTGAGAGTCATTGCATGTACAGGTTTTGAGTTATAGATTTTCCTTTTATCATTGATTGATACTTGTGTAAATTTTTGTAAATTATCTAGGAATCCTATGACCATGAAACTTTGTGGGTAGCATCCTAGTACCTTAAGGATGCTAGGAAAAATATGAAATCTATTACTTGACACTTTTCACTAAGGTTTCCTAATTATGTCATTTTAAGACATTATGTCTTATCATTTTTGTGTAGGCTGTTATACTTGCTCAAATGGTGTGAAATTTTTATAGGGGTCTACTTAGAGCATGTAGTACCTACTGTAATGTTTATAGAATTAATGGTATAGTTTTCATATATGTTTACCATTTCCTCTAATTAATTAAATAAATTAAGAAAGGTATTAAAAGAAATGTTTTGGTGATGAACACCCTACTTTCTGGTGTTCTTGTGATATGTGTAATATGTGAGTAAAGTTAGTTTGGTCCAATTATGTGTTTACATCATAAGTTAATAATTATTTTTGTTTGCATTATGTCCTTCTGGATAGTTCTGGGGACTTTATAAAGTTCCCCATGATCATTGGGTTTTCTGTCAATGGGGTGAATACAAAAGTTGTAGATAATTTATGTATCTAGCTCCTGTCAAAATTTGATGGCATTTGGCCTAGTAGTTTAGGAACTACGGCTGCTCAAAGTTAGGTTCCAGTTTTGCCTACTCTCTGTCTTGTGAAGATACAGTTCTGTTAATTAAAGAATTTGACTTGGTAAAGATTGGAATCATGCTTTGAGGTCTGAAAATGAATTGTAGACAATTTCATAAGCTTTCCAAATTGTCTTGTTTCATGTCATTTGGAATTGTAGATCTTTAGTTATTGTCAAATTACTGTACCACTATATAGTCTCTACTTTGCTGAAATACAAATCCTTGAGTGTATACCTTGTTGCAATGTTCTCGTTAATTGTTTAGGGGCTAGCCTAACTTGAGAACATGCTTAGGTGCAGGTGCTAGGTCCTTAACTGAAGACGATCAATTGTACATTAGGTTTTATAAACTTGGTAAGTTAAAGTGATTTGAATAGAGCTTAAGTGGAATATGCAGACTGCAGTGAGCATGTGCATTCCCCGAGCATCCCTAACTTCGTTCATGTTCATCCATGATATTTATCATGCGCATACATGCAATAGGTGTGCTGGAGGAAGTGACGCTGCTGGAATTCGAGGGAGCCAACTAGGAGGAGGAGCCCGAGGTGCAGGAAGCCGACGAAGCAGCCGTCGAGGAAGAGTTGCCCGAGTGCCCTGACCACCATCCTTCCTCTTTCCTAAAAGGCAAGCCCTAGAGCATATTAAGCCTCCCATGTTTTTACAAATACATTGAGTATCTTTTATTCGTTGGTGCTGCATTAAGTATAGGAATTGGTTGGAACCAATTGTTGCATTATATATCCATCCTTGTCCAGATATCGCACTGGAATCCTATTTAAGTTCAGGAATGGGTTAAATGCTTAGCCATGCTTAGTGCGGTAGAAGTCAAGTGATTTCCTATCACCTACGAGCTTTAGGATGAGGTGGATCACGGTTGGCTATATTTGCTATCGTGGAAAAGAACCATGTTGATAATGAATTAAGACCGGGCGGAGTCTTGTGTAGGTTTGGATATAGTGACTCCGTTTGAGTCGTTTAAGGACCGATACGCTATATGTCCTTATTTCATGTTGAACACAGCCTAACACTTAGCTAGCCGGATAAGTCGTTCCGACCGCAAAGCCTAGTAGCTCGATTTAGGCTGGGGACGCGAGCAGGGGTCCGCAATCTAGATGGAAGTAAGGATGTGTAGGGAGCCATTGGCGTAAGCCCAAGGGCGGGTTAAGTCACCGAGCACTCATGGCAGAGTGGTTCTCTGATTTTGCGGCACTGTTCAGACTCGTGACTTCTAAATTGTACCAACGGTGACTTGTTTGTGACCCTAACAGGGGAAGCAAGGTTTGTGTTAGGAATACCCCTCCAGCTGGATAGGAATCGATTCGAATCGCCATCTCTCCTAGACAGTGAGAACTTGACTGAGCAGTGGCAACATAGATTCAATTAATTTAACAATATGGTTAAATGGATGATGATGATAATGTTGCCATGATTTATACCTGATATGGTTATTAATGTTTATATCTTAATTAAATGATTGCTTAGTACAGGTGCTAATATAGATGACAGGTTAATGGCTAAAAGTCACTACTAGTTTAGGTTAACAGTTGATCATTATTACTTATGCTTTTTTGCAAAAAGAAAGTGTCAGCTAGATCCACTAAATTAAGCTATGCATAATCCTTGGTGTCATTTGTTTTGGTTTTTGATGGGTAAGTGTAGCTGAGTACATTCTTGTACTTAGGGTTTATTCCCTCTTATTGCAGATGACCTTCTATATCAGGGATTCTATAATTATTGTCTCCACCCGACGGGTGATGAAGACTAGATCATGGGCATGGTCTCTGTTTCTCTTATCTAAATGCTTTTGTGGGTTATGATCAGTGAACCAGTATTTGTATTTGAACTCGGGTGTGTAAGTTAAACTAATTGCTTTCGCGTACTTTACAAGACTTGTTTTGTAATAACGATGACTCTGAGGTGTTTAACCTATTTGCAACCGTCTGCCAAATGTTGTAACGTACGATATGTTATGTTGAATTACTGTGATCTTGGTTGTATGCAAGTTGGTTTGAAATCCTTCGAGATTTCAGTTGACTACCGGGTTTATATGGGCTCAAGTGCAAGAATTTGATAGTTTTGGTGATTGTTTTTGTACTTGTGCTCTTATAAATTGGTCGGTTCTGTGACATTCCGATAGGTATGATAGCGTCGATTGGTGGAGACTCGACGTTCATGATCTAGGCTTCGAACCAAGACTGATTCGGACCCACACAACCGTTACACCACTGCTCCATTGGTTATCAACCACGCGAACACGATTGACCTCGCCGAGAAGGCTTTCCTGCAAGCGAATCAAGAACACAATCAAGAACGGGATGACCGCAATCTGAAATTGCAAATAAATATGAGGCTTATGATAACAAGAAGGTGTTTAAGTCTTTATTTGAAAGGACTAATTGCCACAGGCGAACAAGATCAAGAACCGGGGCCCGGGTTCACAGCAAGCAGCCTTGGCAGCACAGTTGCAGCAAAATGATGTCTGTTTCATGAGGAAATCAAGAACTAAACAAAACCCCAAACCCTAAGGAGAGTGATGGCTGCTAATTGTAGAGCCCCGGATGTCACCCCCCTGGATGCCCCCCTAATGGGTTTTAAGACGATACACGGCCCAACAGACCAAAAGACGGTGTCGCAGCACCCTGATAGATTTTGGATGCCGAATTGTTTTGATGATTCCTGTTGATTCTGAAGGTCTTTTGATGTGAGACCACTTGCATTGGCTTTCTTATCTAATTAGCTTTCCATCCATATGTGGATCGTCAAAAATAGAGCCCGGGTGCGCCTGTGTGACTAGTTTTATGACAGACTGGTCCTGGAACCCGAGATGGGCTCGAACTTGATTTGGGCCTCCACATTGGTGACTTGAACTGGATGAGCTTCGGGCCACCTTCTCATTTAGGACACCCTCGCTGATCTCCTTGTCCTTTATCTATATGCATGGTCATATGTATGGAGCTCATGTCCTTATCAGCATCTTGTTTATATTGTTCTTCAGGTTCATGACTCTCTTTTGAGTGCTTTATTCTCTTCCTAGGGTGAGTAGAGTAGTAATTGTAAGTGTAAGCATGGTGCTTAGACTTAAGTTAATTGTGGATGCACCCTACATTCTAGAAGGTGGTAGATCTCATGAGTGACATAAGTTCTATATAGCCTGTACTATATAGCTTCATTGATCCTTTGTAGTCCACCTCCCATCTGTAGGCGCACGTAGGATGTGGTTGTGAAGGAAAGCATCCTCTGCTAGTGTCTTTCCCTAGTAATGTCCCTAGTTGAATAGTAGAAGACATAAGCTTACCCAAGTCAGAACTAGAGAACTTTAGTTATCCTCTCTATGCTCCTATTTATCCTAACCTTGTTGCTACCCTTAGTTAAGTTAGACCGTAGTTAGTCTCACATGTTTTCTTGTGGATACGATACTTGGAATACCTCTGGGTGAGAGCTACATCAGTATCCATGTGCTTGTCAATTTATCTATGTGTGTTAAATATACCAACAAGCTTTCTAGCGCCATTACTAAGGAAACGGTTGCTGAATTAACTTCGAGCCTAGCTTAACATTTTATCTTTTATTCATTCTTGTGTTTTAATTTTTCTTTTAGCATGGATTCCACTCCTATCTATCAATATGCTAAACCCACGAGTGCAATCCTAGAGCCACCAAAATCTTCAGAGCCCATCCTAACACCTGGCTATGAGCTATGCCCATGTTTTATAAAATTGATTCGGGATAAATCCTTCTCCGGAGAAGGCGATGAAAACCCATACTCACACCTACAAGAGTTTGAATAGACCTATGCATACTTGCATATTGCTGGCATGTCAGACAAAACCATAAGATGGAAGTTGTTTCCATTCTCTTTGATGGGAAGAGCTAAACAATGGTACAGTCAAACCGTAGGAAGTATGAAACGAGATTGGGAAATGTTATGTTCTAAATTTGGTTTATGTTTCTTTGCCATCTCTAAAGTAGTGAGCCTTTGGAAAGAGGTTCTAAATTTTAGACAACTAGAAGAAGAATCTCTTGGTACATCATGGGATTATTTTAATGAACTCATCATCACTGGCCCAGACCTTGCCATTCAAGGCCCTTTACTTCTTCAACATTTTTACATGGGTCTTAGCAAGGATTTCATAGAATCCCTTGATGCAGTCTCTAGAGGAGCTTTCCTTCATTTGTCTACTAGTGAAACAAGGGCTATGCATCATAGAATTAGTGGAAAGACTCCCTGTACCAGTATTCATAATGAACTCCCCAAGAAAGAGAAGAAATCATCTCTCGATCAAGAAGAGGAAGTTCTGATAGCCAAATCACAACCACTTCAATCCCAAGATTTAGCTATCAATCCTAAACCACCAATACTCCAAAATCCCCCAAGAGAAGAAGGAATTCCACCTTTGGAAATCCCTGTTGAAATTAAGGATGACCTCTTTGGTGTTGATTTTGGGAGAACATTAAATTCTCATCTTCATAAGACACCTTCGAGTGAATATAATTCAAATCCTCTCAAGAAGGGATCTCTTAGGAAGCGTCCTTATTCACATATAGGACATTAGGAAGAATTCAAGGATGGCATTTGAAGTAATGCCATAGAAGGAGAGCTAAGCCATCTAGAAGACATTCCCATCCTCTCCCCTTCTATGTCCACATTAGATGTCTCATCTGAACCCATCTTTTGACCCATCCTTGAGCTCGATGATCCCTCTTATGCTCTCTCTCCTAAGTGTCATGATGACACTAGAAATCCGCTAAGATAATCAAAGTATAAGAATCATGAAGGCCACAAGGATGACCAAAATGAGCAACAACAATGGCTGGAATGTATTAAGTGTACGCCGTTGCTAAAGAATGGATGTACAAGGACGAAGCCTTATGGGTATAATCCAAACTTGGATTAGATCCAAATGGTGAGCTTAAATCAATCACTTTAATAAACATGACTCATCCAAGTTTGGAGAAGGCCTTAGACGATATCAACCTAAGAGCCACCAATCCATGGGAAATCTTGGACAATAAAACATCCAATGAATATCATAATCATGGAATGATGGAAACAATGTTTTTGCCTATACACATTCATGAAGAAACACCCTTAGAGCTTGAAAAGGAAGATATGATCAACGATCATGGAAGTTATTTAATGAACACCTCATCGAATCCATGCTCGCATGAGAAATGTCCTGAATCAATTGGTCTCTCTAACATTGCCGCACACAAGGTCTTCAACTCCCTTATACTTTTTGTTCCTAAAATTTTTGAAAGGGTAGTTGTAGATGCATATGTTTATCATAAATATTGCAGATCTCGTTGTGTGAATCTTGAGATAGGTACACAAAAGTTGATGTTGGAGGGGAAACAACTTCACCAACTTGAGTGCAATTAGAAGGTTTCCCAAGGATGGGCTTTTGTCCTAAAGCAAGCACTTTTCAGGGAGATAACATGAGCTTTCACTTTTTACTATAATGCCCTTGTGAAGTGAGCATAGAAACATAATTGTGAAAATAATCCTTCGGGTATTTTTGTCACTAACCATTCTAGGTTTGAAGCAAAAAGAATGAAGGATGATGACTCTAGGTATGTCCAACCAATCATCATGCAACCCTGAATCACATCCATCCAAACTTGACTTTGCCTTACAAAATTCAAGCCTAGGGGATGGGATTCTTTGAAAAATCTTATGCCATGTTGCTAATTCATCTTGGTTGTCTCTACCTTTAAATCATGCTCAATAACAATCATGCTCTTTCATCTCCAATTGAATAAATCTCTATAATGCTTTCATGCTACCTTTGTTTACTATAGTATGTTCGAGGATTGGAATATGTTCATATATCTTTTAAATTAAGCATGGAGCTTAGTTTAGGGGTGCTGATCATACTTCCAAAAGATTTTAAATTAAGCATGGTGCTTAGGTTAAAATGCCCTCCTAATCAAATTAGACGTGGTGTCTAGGTTGATTTTGTTGGACTAACCCTATACAGGAAACTTTTAATTCAATATTGGCAAGTCATGATATGAATTCAAATCAGAGATGAAGCAAGACATAACTCATTCATTTTAGATGTAAGAACTACATACCTCATTCAATATGGATGAAAGAACTATAAGTACCAAAGTTCATTTCACTTTGTCTTTTGCTACAAGTTACCTTTGCCTTGAGCCATGATTGTATAAAACATTATCTCTATACTAAAGTAATCCCAAAACCATCTTCTCATTAGCATAGAGGAAAATTACAAAATTCTGGACAAACATCCCAGTGTTTCAAAATTGTATATTCCTTTGGATATGTGTTGTCCACTAATCCTTTGTAGGCATAAAACAATAAGTGAGGCAGAAGGTCTAACAAGGTGTCAAAAAAATCAAAAAGCTCATAACTATGAGGCCAGCCAAACAAGGAAAACTTCAACCAAAAGGGAAGGACCATTACGAGTCATCTACCATTTGTCATGTGGTGTCATCACTGCTTCAATGACGAAGGTAACATCCTAAGGTAAATGGTCATCGTTTAAAAAGTTTTTCCTTGATTCTGGTATACACATAATAAGAATAAGAAATAAACATGTTTGAGTTACAAATTTACTTGATCCAACCTGATTAACTCAACATATTTTCAAGTTTGTTCCTAGCACCACTTTCTTGATCTCATAAGTTTTAACCAAATGAGCTAAAATATTACACATCCTATCTCTAGAAGATGATAGTCATAATCATGTAAAGATTAATACCTTATGGACAATCGTTCCATAGGTTAAGCAGCTGAATCTTTTGATCTTATCACCCATGTTGTAATTCAGCAAAACACATAACATCAACTTCATCTTGTTCAATGTGCCTAAGGATAGAGAGGAATAAGTAAAGTTTTGGTTCTATTGGTGTTCTCCCACCAATAGAGCCCATGCACTTGATCTCTACCTTGTCTTATGAGCAGGACACACTTCAAGCAAAGTGTGGGGAAAGACAGTCGACTCCCCAATTTCTACAAGTAAAGGTTTTGAACCTACTAAACCAAAATCAAAACTCACAATCAAGATAGGTTTGGCGGAAGGTGACATCACCATTAGAGGCGTCATCACAAGAATCTTCATCTTCAAAACAAACTGAGGGTACTTGATCAATGAACTTCACATGGAGAAGTCTAGTTCAAAAGACTTACAACACCGAACCCTCACCGAAAGAGCTAGCTTGGAAGAGAAGCACTCCCATGTATCCAGGTAAGTATTTGTCGGTGCAGAAAGTGACCAACAAGTAAATATTTGTAGTTTTGCCGTATGTTGTGATTGGAGGTGGCCTTAGCACTCAATGACATAGGGTTTATACTAGTTCAGGCAATAGTGCCCTATGTCTCGTTTGAGTCAGTCAGTGACTTTATTCCTGAGCCTAGGTGCTCAAAGTTTGTAGTAGGGGTTACAAACGAGAAGGAGAAAGATGGGGGTACAAGAGGTTCGGTCGGCTACAGTTGGAAGGGCTGAGAGCGATAGGAGCTCTGCTATGAGCTAAGTGTTCAAGCGTGTGCTTGAGGTTCAAACCCTAGTGGTTCTATGGTTGTGAACTAGTGAACTTGATCGATCTAATGAATCTGGAATCACTTGAATGTTGGGAGAGAGCGCATCCCCTTTTATAGATGAAGGGGATGGCCTTACAAGTGAGGGGGAGAGAGTACGTATGCTTCTGAGCCTTGCTGCCCACACTAGGCGGGTACAGGATGATGGTAGGCGCCCACAATACTATCGAATGTCAGGTGCACGTGGGAGGTGGTGTTGTCTTCTTCGGGCATGGCAGACATTGGCGCCTGCCATACTGTTGATACCTAAGGTAGGCAAGGGGTTTTTACCATGTTTGTCTAGTACAGTAAAAGCCGGCGCCCACAACACTGTCGATGCCCAGAGGCCTATGGGGGGAGCCTTATCGTATGGGAGTTAATGGCGCCCACAATACTGTAGAGGAAAATGTCGGTGCCTACAACACTGTTTGTGTCAGGGAGGTTGCATAATACTATTTCTGCAGGTGTACAGGGTATGGTCCCTGGTATCATGGTTTGACTTGTGTGCTCCGCCTTGCTTTCTCCATTCGTTCCCCGATCCTTTTTGAGCAGGGCGTCCCCGGTCGGTTGGTCCTAGTCAGTCCTGATCGCGCCAGTCGGAGATGAGCAGTGAGCAGGGTTTTTGCATACCCCGGTCGGAGACATGGGGTTAGGGTTAGAAGTAGTGGTTTGGCCAGGCCTTCCAATCAGAGAGGCCATCTAGAGGTGGCTAAAGACCGAAGTGAGCCCTCCGGTCAGAGAGGTGGGCCAAAATCGAAAAACGGGCGTCGCTCCTCCTCGACTAGACCTTCTGGTTAGTGATTGGATCGCCCTTCTAGCCTATTGTTTAGATACTTGGGTCAGCCCATGAGTTGTGCACTGTTTGCTTGGACTGAGCCTTTGTTTGGGAAGCTAGTCCATGAGGGACCCTAGGTTTATGAACCCAACAGGAGCCCCCGAGCCCTCGGGTGATTCGGGCAGAATCGTCTGGGGGATTTTTGTCTTGATGGTGGGTGCACACGAGCGCACCCGCGGGTATAGCCCCTAAGCACCTAGGTGATTCAGGCAGAATCATCTGGGGGGTGTTTGTCAGTGGGCGTGTGTACGTGTTTTTCAGTCGAGACAGAGTCATCAACCAAGGCATCGTTGCGTAGCCGAGGCGGTTAGTGTTTAGGGATCGGGTGAGATGGAGCTCATGGATCCTAGCGTCGATGCACGCTATGGGATGGGGCGAGGTAGTTAGTCATTAGGGATCGGATGAGATGGAACTTGCAAGTCCTGGCATCGGTGTGCGTCGTGGGATCGGGCGAGTCGGAGTAGTGGATCTTGGCCTCGGTGCAACCCTCGCAGCCAAGGTAGTTAGCTAGTTAGTTTTAAGGATTGGGCGAGCCGGGGCTCATGGATCCTAATGGGGCAAGTTCGGGGTCGCAGACCTAGGCATTTGGTGTGTAGTCGAAGCATAGCTGGATGGGGTGAGTTTGGGGTCGCAGACCTAGGTGTTTTGTGTGCAGTTGAAGCGTAGCCGGTTGGGGCAAGTTCGGGGTCATAGGCCTAGGTGTTTGGTGTGCAGTCGAAGCATAGCCGGATGGGGTGAGTTTGGGGTCACAGACCCAGGCGTTTGGTGTGCAGTTGAAGCATAGCTAGATGGGGTGAGTTTGGGGTCACAGACCTAGGCATTTGGTGTTCAGTCGAAGCGTAGCCGATGGATGGGGCGAGTTCAGGGTCGCAGACCTAGGCATTTGGTGTCTTGAGCACCTAAGCCCCGTTGGGCTTTTGGTAGGGGTCGGCTTGAGTTTGTGTGTTACCCCATCCTCGGTTTCTCACAACTAGAGGGGCTGAGTTTTGTCCCTTGTCTCGATCGCTTGGGCTTGAGTGATGCGCTCTGTGAGTTCGCTAATGGGTTTGATCGAGTGGAATCCGGGTCCGTCATTTGTGATGAGGTCGGCATAGCCCTCTTGTGACATTCAACTACTCCTTTACCTGCAACCTGATAGATGCCTGGGTCATTCTAGAGACTGACCTAGGTGGCCTAATGGCCTCCCCTCAATGGAGATTCTATGGGCTTGGTAGAGGCTTAGGATCGAACGAGAAGGTTGCGATGATCCTGTCTACCAGACTGGGCGAGGGCCATATGGGGCTCATCTACATTTTTTCTCCCTTGGCTCTATTTGATGTGGGGTAGCTTTGAGTCCTTCATGGGCTGGCCTTTGAACCCCAGTTGGTCGTTGCTCATGTTGAATGAGGCAACTGCTACTTCGTGACGCAACATGGAGCGTTGTGATGCATTTCGCTGCATGTGCAATGCTTATTTCCTAAGCCCCCAAGTGGTTTAGGGCCCGAGTTGTTTGGGGGTATGGGCATATGGAATGAATGCACATATGGATGTATAAAATGATTGTAAATAAATAGAGGGGGTCGATAGTGTTACCTTGATGACTCGAGTGACGGGGTTTGGAGAGCTCCAGTAGGAAATGTTCGACTGGGACCCTGCTTGTCATTCATGATGGAGTCAGCATGGCCTATATGGGGTACCCCTTCACTCCCTACCTATCTCTCGGTGTGTTTTTCTGAGCTGTTCGATCGACTTAGGAAGCCCGATGGTCTCTACCAGCGGAGATCCCTGTTTTGAGCTTTTCCAAGTCCCCCCTAGGGATGCGGAGAGCTGCTTGCGTGTGGTGATTCTTTGGTTTTCATGCCTAGTTGTGCGATAGTGGTGGGCCATACCCAGGCCTTGTCTCATCTCGCTAGGTGGCATTCTATCTGACCAGGCGTCATTCCATCGGTCAGCGTGCATCTCATTGTTTCCCATCTACATTAAATGGGGGAAGGGAGAGAGTTTTTTGCTCTAATCTTTTGCCCCTCTTTGGCTGTCATGTTTCTTCCTTAAATAGGGGAAGGGAGAGGGCTCTCCATTGTAGTCCTTTGCCTATTCTCCAACTATTGTCTCTCCTCCTTCCTCCTCATCGAGAGTGCCTGTATGCCGCGACGGTTCCTAAGTGAGAGAGGGGGTGAGCGAGGGTGCGGACTTATAGATCCTTTCATGAATCCAGAGCATGATGTCGAGCTTGAGGCTGTCTAGGGTGGTGCTGGCCATCTTTGCCTGAGAAGGGGTGGTTTCCACCGAAGGGGGTGGCGTGCTGGATTAAGCTATGAGGCCTTCTTCAGGATGGAGCCATGTGTGGACTTTCTTCGGTGGATCTTCACCAGGGCGAGCCTTGTCGGAGGGGAAGTTGCTTAGGATCACGCCAGTGGAGGGTTCCAGCGCCTGTAGCTGCTCAGGTTGGCCAGTTCATAAAGTTTGATGAGATCTCTTCTAGCCATGGCGGTCATACCTCGGTAGTGGCATCCCTGCCTAGGAGCTAGCCTCAACTGCATGAGGAGGTCAGGAGCTCCATGTTCCTCTACTGAGCATCCATGGGTGCGATGCCCTTGAGGTACCCATTATGCTCGTTGACATCGAGGGAATGGGGCCAGGCGGGTCCCTTGAGGTACCCGTTGCGCTCGCCGACAGTTGAGGGAATGGAACCGAGTGGGTCCCTTGAGGTACCCGTTGTGCTCGCCGAAGTCGAGGGAACAGAACCAGGCGGTGGTTACGTCTGGTGGCGTGTGCCGTAGTCTCTCCTTTGGCGCCAGGCGATGTCATCGAGGGGCCACAGTAGTATTTGGATTAGAAGTAGTTTAGAAAAATGTAATAGTTGTGGGTGAGCCCCCTTGTGAATAGTTTTTTGTATTAATGAATCTATCAGTTCCGTTCTTGTGATGGAACCACACTATTCGTTCCTTGTTTTTTATCCTGGCACAACTTTTATTTTTATCCTTTTCTTTTTTTGCACCTGCTCATTAGTTCCATAGGCTGCAGCTATTAAGAGCCTGGGCTTGGCCCGCGGGGCTCGGCTACTTGTAACTATAGGTCGTGGTAGGGTGCATTCGGTTGGGAGTAAGAATAGAGTCACGTAGGGCAATCAAAGGAATGGAATGTGCTTCCATTTGGGGACAAAGTTGTTTACCACGAGACAGTAAAAAAGAGAGTAAAAAAGAGAGGTAGTATTTAGTATTATACCCTCATGGAGCCCCTGAGGGACCCAAACTAAAAGTGTTTAGGCTAGGGTGCTTTACAGGGACAAGAGTTATCGCAGAACCGACCAATTTATAAGAGTACAAGTACAATGGCAGCCCGTAAGCGGTCGCACAGTCATACTTGAACCCATATAAACCCGGTAGTCCGTCGAGTACCACGACGGGTCTTGATAAATGATTTACAACAACCAAGATCGTACATGATTCAACATACATGTCACATATTACATAAGGTTCACAGATACATTTTCATCATCAGAGTATGAAATAAAGTTATTACAAACCAAGTTTGATAGATAATAGCAGAAGCAAATTAAGTTTGAAAGTAGCATTTTCCAACATAGTTTAATACAGTGCCAACATACGATCACAGTCCACAAAAGTATGTAGAAGGATTAATAAAGAAGCCTGCCCAAGGCTTACTCCTCATCCACAGCGGGATAGAAGCAACTCTTGCAATAACCATGATACACAGTGCCATCTACAAGAATGGGAAATAAAACCCTAAGTACGAGAAGGTACTCAGCTAGACTTACCCATCATAAACCAGAAATAAATTGACTCCAAGGATTATGCAAGACTGTATAGTGGAGATAGCTTAACAACATTTGCATAAAACATGATTAACTCAGTTATACAATTATAATTCTGTTATCAAGTTAATTATGACTATCTATCTCTAAATTAGCAACTATCCTATGCCAAACATGTGGTATATCATTTTAAGAGTATACAATAGTAACCATAGCAGGTATTGTAATTCCATGTTTATCCGAACCATCATATTCCATAATACAGTTACTATGATGTTGGGACTAGTCAAGTTTCTCACTATCCAGCAGAGATAGCGATTCGAATTGATTTGAACCAGCTAGGAATTTATTCCTAACACAAACCTAGGCAGACCAGATCAATAGTCACCTTAGGTCACCTTTTGTACAACTCAAGTACACATTTCACGGGTTCGCCCAGCGTCGCACAATCAGGGACAACGAAATGCCAGGACGTTCAGGCCTAGCCTACCCTTGGGCTTAGTTTGGCTCCCCACACATCCTTACTACCATCCAAAGTGCGCACTCTTATAGAGTGGGGCCCAACCTAAGTTGAGCTACTCGGCTTCGCGGTTGGAACGAGTTATCCGGCCAACTAAGTGATAGGCATGCGTTCAATCTTGTTAGAAGCACCAATAATGGTACGGTCCTTAACCAGCACAGACCGAATCACATGAGTCAAACTACACATAGACTCCGTCCGGCTTTGATTTACTTTTACCCCATGGTTCTTTTCCACGATAGCAAATATAGCCAACCGTGCTTCGGTATCCACCTATATCTCGCAAGTGACAGGAAATCACCCAATTTCTACCGGTCTAAGCATAGCTAAGCATATATTCGATCCTGGACCTATATAGGGTTAAAGGTATTATTTCTGGACAAGGAATTTATATGCATCAAGTGGTTCCAATCAACTCTTATAACCTAATGCATCAATCATAAGGACTTGAGTAATATTTTGTAAAATACTGGGAGACTTAGAATGCTTCGGGGCTTGCCTTTCAGAAAGGAAGTGGGGCGGTGGTCAGGGCACTTCAAAAGCTCATCTGGGGTCAGCTCCTCGCCTTCAGGAGCTATGGCTTGAGGAATCTCCTGCTGGTCCCCTTCCTCTCCTTCATTGAACTCCAGCAACGTTACCTCCTCTGTCGATCCTAGATGCATGAGTATGGCATAAGATATTACGAATGCATACATGTTGACAAGTATAGTATGATGAGACATGATGAATGGATTCTTGTAAGCATTCTTAATAGTGTGGTGTTAAAGAAATAACAAGTGCATCACGTTTTACTGAGTATGTGCATATCTCTTCTTGATCACTTAATCAAACACTTCAACAATTCCTGTACTACACCACAAAACAGCAGCTACTTGTTTTACTCATAACTGAAGTTTTACTTATCCAAATGCTGTGATCTTGGACTTTCTGGAAAGCTTATAAAATTATCTAAAACTTTCTTTTAATACTCTTACTGTGATTCAAGAGTTATATAGGGCAAACAAATCATTAAATCAAATCTATCCAGAAAGTAAACCTTTCAGACAGCAAACTTGTAACAGCTAGAACTCAAAAACCCTAAGTCCTATGACTGTGAAAATTTAACACAAGGTAGACAAGTAAGTTATCTACAACTTTGTTATTAACAAGTTTTACAGAAGAGACCATTATCCATATGAAATCATCCACCCAATCAAAACTATACATGCTGTCTTGTATTTGAATGATAAAGCGATAATTAGTTATTTGTATACAATCAATGGCTTCTAAGCCTTACCATTGACATCAATAGTTACTATGCATCATAAGAACCATAGAAAACATCATGCTTAATCACAATCTAATTATTTAAATACCTTTATTAATTTAATTAAATAATTAGGGTAAATAATAAACATATACTAAATATGCATCATAAATTCTCAAAAATTTATAGTGTCTTACTAGTGCTACCAATAGACTACTATAAAAGATTCATGCCATTTTACTAAGTAAAACATCCTATGCAAAAATGATAAGGCATAAAGGATTAAAATAGCATAAATAGGAAACCCTAGTGAAAAGTGTCAAGCAACAGATCTTATATTTTTCTTAGCATCCATATGGTATTAGGACAACCTCCAATAAATTTCATGAGTATTGGATTCATAAATAATTTATAAAAAAACATACAAGGATCACCTAATTATAAAAGGAAAATCTATAACTCAAAATCTATTCATGCACTGACTCTTAATTTTTTAGCAGAGCTTATACTCATCAAGAATAGCTCACCATATAAATTTCATAATTTTTGGAGCACAGGAACTCTAGATATAAATTAAACAAGTTTACGTACATTTAAAAAGACATTTCAAGTTTCATTTAAATTCTTCCAGAAACTCTACTACAAAAGCTAATATTATATTTTTCATAAATACTACACTTCCTAAGGAACACTACAAAATTTGGTTCACAATATTTGGATCTCTATAGCTCAACTTATCCATTTTCAAAGATTGCATCTAAATAGGAAATAAATGAACTATCCTACTGCTGTACAGTCAGTGACAACTGGGACACGCTGTCAGTTGGCCCTACGCGTCAGTGAAACAAAATAGGGTAGCAGCGCTGCTCAATGCTTGTGCGGCTAGAGCTCGTCGACAGCGAGCTTCACCGACGACGGCAAGTGGACCTACGTGTTCCATAGAGCAACACATGTCGCATGACCTAGGTGGTGGCAGTGAAGGTGTGGTGGAGCATGCTCGTCGTCAGCCATGGTGGCACGGTGGCACTGCTCTACGGTGCGTCGGTCATCACCGGCCATGACAAAGTCAGGCGAGGCGCGCTATAGCATCATGGTTACCATGCAAACATATCTAGATGACCTAGGCGGCTTGAGGCACTCTGACAAAGCATGGCCACAGAGGCGGCCATGGCGGAGCTTTGGCAAGGATGTACCCGTGGTGGCGCAAGGCAAAACATGGCTTCCCAATGGCGTGGCTATGGATGCTGCAGTGCGGAAAAGGTAGAGCCGAGTGAGGCGGAGCTCTGAGTGCAACTGATTAGAGAATGGGGCGACGGTGAGCGTGGGCAAACTCGGCGGAGCGGCTGCGACAGCGATGGCGAGCGTAGTGAGCAAAGGAGCATGAGGAGGTGAGTGAGAGCAAACGGCTGGCTCGGTGGTGACTTAAACGCGTCGCTGGTGGCTTGCTGGCCGTCGATGCCTGATGAGCGGACCCGGCACTAGCGTACGACCACCAGATGGGGCGCTCGGCCATGGCTGGTCACCACACGGTGGGCAGCGCCTGTTGCTGGTCAGCCACAACAGTCGGGCTGATTCAGTCATCAGCGCCCCGGAAGACTGCCTGATAACGCGATTTCAAGGTGAATTTACTCCTGATACAAAGCGATTCAGTGAATGACTCTAAAACAAAAATTGTAGCCCTAAGTACCATCTCAAATTCTTGTTTAGAACTCTAGTCTCAATTCTCAACCAATCTGGAGTAATATCATCCCAAAATCGAGGTTGTCAAACTGTCAGTGTATCTGACTTAGGAACTTTTTGCTAAGTGTTGAAAACAATGAAAAGCTGATTTTTGTGAGTCCATTTCAAGCATGTTAGAAGCTAAACTAGTCTATGACCCATACATAAAAGTTGTTCCCCTTATCAAATACTACAACGTTGCTTTAGTGACCACATCCATGCAAAGTCTCTATCATATGGTTCAAACTTGGTCAAACCCATTACATTCAAAAGATGACTTATACATGAACTATGACTTAGTAACCAATTTAGCCCTAACCATGAATACCAAAGTTATTCATAATGATATTCTAAACATGTTTAAGCTATTTATAAGGTCACACAATCATTTCATACACTAGTTGCACATAAAGCTTCCTAGTTCAACACACATAGCATCACTTAAGTACTTGATTAGACAAAATGATCTTCATGAACATTGTTCCACTAGTCATCATAAGTGTAGCTAATATGCTTTAGTGACTCACATCCAACATTTACATGTATTCACTCATGATCATATGCATATATACAAGGAAACATAAAATAACAAGCAATGTTGCATATGTTTCAATTGTAAAAGCTTATATATGAATGCTCGATGCTCATGCTCATGCAATGCGAGTCAAATTATGCAAGGCTAACACCTAGGGTGTTACAGCCCCTCCCCCTTATAAAAATCTTGTCCCGAGATTTGCAAGACCTACCATTCTTGGAAAAAGGCGGGATAAACCTCTCGTAGATAATCCTCTCGTTCCCACGTAGCATCTTGTTCACTGTGATTGTTCCACAACACCTTATAGAACTTAATGATCTTACTCTGTGTTACTCTTTCCATCTCTTCTTACACTCAGATTGGCTTTTCTTCATAGGTCAAATCTGATTGATGTTTTATGTTGGTGGGTGCAATAGCTTCTTCAGGCACACAAAGATATTTCTTCAACTGAGAAACAT
This sequence comes from Miscanthus floridulus, assembly GCF_019320115.1. Classification (NCBI taxonomy): domain Eukaryota; kingdom Viridiplantae; phylum Streptophyta; class Magnoliopsida; order Poales; family Poaceae; genus Miscanthus; species Miscanthus floridulus. Next base: position 75,966,483 of record NC_089581.1, read on the forward strand.
GGAAGATATCAAATATTGCACTCATCTCTGGTGGAAGTTGTAACTTATAAGCAACATTCCCTTTCCATTCCATAATCTTATATGGCCCTACATATATAGGCGCAATCTTTTTTTTCACTCCAAATCTCTTCACCCCTTTCATGGGTGATACTTTCAAGTATACATAGTTACCCACTTCAAAAGTCAGTGGTCTTCTTCTCCTATCAGCATAACTCTTTTGTCTTGATTGAGCTGCCTTCATATGTTGTTGGATAATATGCACTTGCTCTTCAGCTTCATTGACAAAGTCAATACCAATGTATCTCCTTTCACCGGGCTCAATCCAATTTAATGGAGTTCTATATTTTCTGCCATACAAGGCTTCAAACGGAGCCATCTTGATGCTTGCTTGATAACTGTTGTTGTAGGAGAACTCAGCTAAAGGTAACCATTTCTCCCATGAACCCTTGGAAGATATAACATAAGCTCTCAGCAAATCTTCTAAGATCTAGTTCACTCACTCAGTCTATCCTAAAGTTTGTGGATGGTATGCTGAACTTCTGATCAGTTTAGTCCCCAAGGCCTGTGTAAGTGTTCCTAGAAACAAGCTATGAACTATGGTCCTCAGTCTAAGATTATGGTCCTAGGTACTCCATGTAGCCTCACAATCTGAGAAACATACAGCTCAGCATATTTCCCAACTATATACCTTGTGTTCACGGGTAAAAAATGTGTGGACTTGGTGAGACGATCTACAATGACCCATATTGAATTGTGACCTTGCTGTGTCATTGGAAGGCCTGTGATAAAGTCCATACTGATTTCTTCCCATTTCCAACCTAGAATAGGCAATGGCTAAAGTAATCCGGTAGATTTCATATGAACAGCTTTTACTCTACTACAGTTATCGCACCTAGCGACATAGGCTGCGATCTCCTTCTTCATCTTAGTCCACCAAAAATGGGTTTTCAAATCTTGATACATCTTACTACTACCCCAGATAGATAGACAACTTGGACGAATGAGCTTCCTCTAGAATTTGGTTTCTAAGCTCACGGTCTTTCAATACCACAAGTCGGTCCTCAAACCATAGCACACCCTTTTCGTCCAATCTGAAATGCTTGGTTTCTTGCTCTTGCATCTTTCTCTTGATGTGACCTATACCTATATCTGTCTGCTGCAGCTCTATAATTTTGCTCTCAAGTGAACAATTGATAGTGATATTGTGTAGTACAATAGGATGTAACAAATTGAATCCATCTTCTAATAATGCTTCCACAGTGTTGCAATGAGATTTCCGACTAAGTGCATCAGCTACAACATTGGCTTTCCCCGGATGGTAGTGCACTTCCAAATTGTAGTCCTTAATCAGCTCTAGCCATCTTCGTTGTCTCATGTTTAGTTCTGGTTGGGTAAAGATATACTTGAGACTTTTGTGGTCAGTATATATATATGACATACATTGCCCAACAAATAATGTCTCCATATCTTTAATGCATGAACAATTGCTGCGAGTTCTAAATCTTGTGTGGGGTAGTTGACTTCATGTTTTCTCAACTGCCGAGAAGCATATGCAATAACTCTTCCTTCTTGCATGAGCACACACCCCAAACCTATACCTGATACATCACAAAATATATCGAAAGGCTTCTCAATGTCGGGTTGTGCTAAGACAGGAGCTGCAGTTAATAGAGTCCTGAGGGTGTGAAAAGCTACTTCACATTCTAGTGTCCAATTGAACTTTTCATCTTTCTGAAGTAGCCTAGTCATGGGCTTAGCTATCTTTGAGAAATCTAGGATGAAATGATGATAATATCCTGCTAACCCTAGAAAACTCCGAACTTCATGAACGAAAGTCGGGGCCTTCCAATCCATGACCTCTTGTACTTTCGATGGGTCTACATAGATTCCATCTCTTGATAAGATATGACCTAAGAAAGGTACTTTGCTCAACCAAAATTCACACTTACTAAATTTTGCATATAGCTTATGCTCCTTCAATCTAGATAGAACAATCCTCAGATGCTTTGCATGGTCTTCCTCACTCTCTGAATTAATCAATATATCATTGATAAACACGACCATGAACTTGTCAAGCTCAGGCATGAATACCGAATTCATCAGGTATATGAAGTAGGCAGGAGCATTCGTTAGTCCAAAAGACATAACCAAATACTCATATAAGCCATACCTAGTGGAGAAAGCAATTTTTGGTATATCCTCTGGCCTAATCTTTATCTGATGATAGCCTGATCTCAAATCAATCTTGGAGAATACCTTTGCCTTTGCCAACTGATTGAATAAGATGTCGATGTGAGGCAATGAGTACTTGTTCTTGATGGTCACAGCATTGAGTGGTCTATAATCTACACACATTCTCAAGGACTTGTCCTTCTTCTTTACAAACAATGCTGGACATCCCCATGGAGATGAACTAGGTTAAATGAGACCTTTGTCCAACAAATCCTATAACTGAATCTTAAGTTCTGCTAACTCATTTGGTGGCATCCTATAAGGTCTTCTTGAGATAGGTGCCATACCTGGCACTAACTCAATCTTGAATTCCACATCTCTATCAGGTGGTAAACCTGGTAACTCCTCTAGAAATACATCCAAAAACTCACAAACCACTAGGATATCACAAAGGGTAGTGGTTTGGATAGCACAAGCTAAGTGTTGGAGTTCAAAATTTTAGGAGAGTGGTACTAGAAAAGTATTTCCTCCCTTGGGTTCTCTCAACATAATAGTACGAGTGCTAGTGTCAATCAGAACACCATGATCCTTCATCCAATTCATGCCTAAGATTACACTTATGGATAACCCAGGCAATATTATCAAATCCATTGTATACTCCCTCTCTAATATAGAGATGAGCACGTTCCTAACTATCTTATTTGTAGAAATAGTAACCCCAGCTAAACTTATATTATAACCACCCTTGCTTACTTCAATGATTTTCTGATCATGTCTATATGCAAATGCTAGACTCATAAATGAATGAGAAGCTCCCAAATCAAATAAAACAATAGTGGGTTGCCTGTTGACAAGAAACATACCAGCCATGACAACTTCTCCTGCAGGCACTTCCTCAATAGTGGTATAGTGCACATATCCTGGACGTGCCCTTGAGTTCGCCTGCCTCTGATTGTTCTGATTTGGATTGGCATTCTTCTTTGGGTGGGAGCATTCCTTGGCCCAATGACCCACTTGATTGCAGTTGTAGCAAGGTTGATTACTCCTAGGTCCTATGGAGTTTCCTTGACCACCATTTCCTTTAGGTAAGGCAATAGTGAATACCTTATAGAACACTTTCTGAGGCCTACTGTTATGAGCTTTTGGGGGTGGAGGCCTAAACTTAGGTGTAGGTGGGCAGAATGGTGGCCTTGCTATGATAGGAGCTCTAGACTATGAAGATCTGGAGGCACCTGCCTCAGATGCCCCCTTGTGACCCTTAGCTATTGTATGCATGTTGTTATGGTTTTCCTAGGTTAAAGCATCACTAATAAACTCGTTATAGGTGGTGCACTTGGAATTGGCCATGGTTTTCATTAGTTTGGTGCCAAGACCCCACTTGAAGCTCTCTATCTTCTTCTCCTCGGTATCAACAAAACCTGGAGCATACCTAGACAGGTTATTGAATGCATGCATATATTCTATGAGGGTCTTTGTCCCTTGGGTGAGCCTCATAAATTCAGCCGCCTTCATGCGCATTAGGCCTAGGGGAATGTGATGTCCCTGAAAGGCCAACTTGAACTGCTCCCATGTTACTCGCGCATTAGCAGGTAGAGAGGACAAGAAATGTGTCCACCAGATCCCTGTTGGTCCCTACAACTGATGGGACGCATACTCAGCCTTCAGGTGCTCGGTGACTCTTAGTAGATGGGATTTCTGCTCAATGGTGTTGAGCCACTCATCTGCCTATAGTGATTCCTCTGCCACCTTGAAGATAGGAGGCTTTGTATCCAGAAATTCCTTGAAGGTACTATGCTGATTAGGCTCAGGCCCTTGTTGCTGTGGGTGGGCATGAGCTATGTTCTACGTGATGAGGCATAGAGCTTCCTCCATTGTCCTTTGGCTTCCCAAGAATTGGGCAAAGAACTCCTGAGCAGACGGCGGTGGCGGTTGTGGTAAGTCACCGTCGTTGCCATCATGGCTGCTACTAGCTCCTACATGGGTGCGAGTCATCTATGAGGTTGCAACAATAAGCGATTATTGGTTGATGTCAAGAGATTGCAGATGAATTTATAATCATGCCAAACTAAAATTACTAGAGACAATATCAAATTCATACAATAAAAACAGAGGCATAGTAATTCATTCTCGCAACATGAAACCACCAATTTGATCACTTATCGGACTCATAACATGTTAACATTCAAATCATGATCATTGATAAATGAACTGGAATTGCATTAGAGTTTAACCAAACGTGCGATAGTCATGCAAATAACAATATTACATGATAGTCCAATCACCAACACCAAATTCAAACTATAGGTCCATTACAAAACTAGCGATGATACATTAAGCATTTCTACTAAGTACTAGGCAATCTAATCCTCATCATGATCACTATCGAGGTCAGAGATAGGATCATCTCCTTCCTTAGGCTCCACTTGTTCCTCGTCCTCATCTTCATCTTCCTCCATATTAGGACCATCTTCTTCCCCATCAAGGATTGGGTTTAGCTAATTGTTCAAATAATGCACCTCATGCTGAAGGTCCATCACTCAAAGCTGAGCTTGTGCAAGCTGCTAACGTAAGCCCCTTTCAGCATAGTCCTACACGTTACTCATGTCATGGTGCCTATCTCGTTCTATCCTTGCTGCAACAGCATGGTTGTTTGCTGTGTCTTGCTAGCGTATAGCTATGGACGCCTCAGCACGGGTGGCCTCTAACTGGTCCTGTAGTCCTGCAAGCAATGCTTGATCATCAGCTCTTGCTTCTTGGGCTGCTGCTCTCTGTTGATCCACTTGCTCCATTTGGGTATGGAGATGGCCCAAAGCTACATAGGCTTGGTTAGATTCCCATTAGGCTTTACTTGTGGCTTTCTTATGCTTGCGCACACACTTCATGAGCTTGTGTTGTGTGGCTTTAGCTCTCATGAGCTTGTCCATGAAAATGGTGTATGATTCCTGCTAGAAATCCCTGGTGTCCTGGCGTGTACAAAACATCTTCATCACCGCAAACATGGCACTCATGGCGGGACTAGAGCTATTTGCCCGCTCATCCCAATCTCGGATCAATGCATTTTGGTTGTGTTGTTCCCAGATTGCTATGGATGGATCCACCCAAGGAAACGTACCCGTGGCACTTTCGGTAAGTGCATCCCCATGCTGCTGACAGATCTGACTCAAAACCTCAAAGGCCACTACTTGGGCAGCCTCCCAAGGAGTTTTCCCTTCTGATTCCACCTTCCACTCCTGCAAGAAGGGTGCCTATGTGTGGGCTGGTATAGTTAGCCGCACCTCGTACCATGGTTGTCCCTCCAAGTACTCTTCATTCCAATGATAAAGGGGCGGTTCATGGTACCCCGCAAAGTGCAAAACTCTCCATAGTAGAGTAGGTGTTCTGAAAACCATCAGGAAATTCTCACATCCAACGGGTGCTGCCATCTGTACCATCAACATGTACAATTTTTTGTGAGATAAGGCCATAATGGATAAGAGTTACATAACCGAGTAAGAAATTTATAAGGGGAGGAACAATGTACTTATTTGAATGATAATTATCATGATGCATGCATGTTCCGTATGTCCTCACAAACTTAGGAAAAATTATTTCTAACGACATATACGGTGGCATACATACGTTCTCTCATATATAGCGTAACTAGTCGAGCTACATGTTTCGTTGTTAGTGTACCTGCATAAGAGTTTCATTTCAGCCCAATCCCATAATTAAATATGCAAAATGTAAATCTAAATACTTCCATATATGTATACCCATACATATACTTCTGTATGAAGCTACCCGAGAATAGTTTATACCCACAATTAAATACACACCACATACACATGCAAGCATGCTTACATAGTTGTACCAAAGCTAACTCTCCCCGACCGCACGCTCACATCTTGCGGTCATGCCACTCATCAACTTACCTTGGCGTAGACGCATTTGATCCATTCATTACTATTCAAATGAATGGCATCCATACAATAGCACGCCATATGGACGACAAAAGTAAAAACCCCCATGTTAGTAGTTAAATAGCCACCTAATAGTCCTTAATTTGGGCATAAGGAAAGTGATCACTGGCACACTTTAGATTTCAAATACCTATTTATATAGCTATTAGTTGCTAGAAAGGGTTTTGGAAAACAAAAACTTTTGTTTTAAATACACATGTGACAATTAATGTTGAATCTTGCTCTAATGCCAGCTGTCGCAGAACCGACCAATTTATAAGAGTACAAGTACAATGGCAGCCCGTAAGCGGTCGCACAGTCATACTTGAACCCATATAAACCCGGTAGTCCGTCGAGTACCACGACGGGTCTTGATAAACGATTTACAACAACCAAGATCATACATGATTCAACATACATGTCACATATTACATAAGGTTCACAGATACATTTTCATCATCAGAGTATGAAATAAAGTTATTACAAACCAAGTTTGATAGATAATAGCGGAAGCAAATTAAGTTTGAAAGTAGCATTTTCCAACATAGTTTAATACAGTGCCAACATACGATCACAGTCCACAAAAGTATGTAGAAGGATTAATAAAGAAGCCTGCCCAAGGCTTACTCCTCATCCACAGCGGGATAGAAGCAACTCTTGCAATAACCATGACACACAGTGCCATCTACAAGAATGGGAAATAAAACCCTAAGTACGAGAAGGTACTCAGCTAGACTTACCCGTCATAAACCAGAAATAAATTGACTCCAAGGATTATGCAAGACTGTATAGTGGAGATAGCTTAACAACATTTGCATAAAACATGATTAACTCAGTTATACAATTATAATTCTGTTATCAAGTTAATTATGACTATCCATCTCTAAATTAGCAACTATCCTATGCCAAACATGTGGTATATCATTTTAAGAGTATACAATAGTAACCATAGCAGGTATTGTAATTCCATGTTTATCCGAACCATCATATTCCATAATACAGTTACTACGATGTTGGGACTAGCCAAGTTTCTCACTATCCAGCAGAGATAGCGATTCGAATCGATTTGAACCAGCTAGGAATTTATTCCTAACACAAACCTAGGCAGACCAGATCAATAGTCACCTTAGGTCACCTTTTGTACAACTCAAGTACACATTTCACAGGTTCGCCCAGTGTCGCACAATCAGGGACAACGAAATGCCAGGACGTTCAGGCCTAGCCTACCCTTGGGCTTAGTTTGGCTCCCCACACATCCTTACTACCATCCAAAGTGCGCACTCTTATAGAGTGGGGCCCAACCTGAGTTGAGCTACTCGGCTTCGCGGTTGGAACGAGTTATCCGGCCAGCTAAGTGATAGGCATGCGTTCAATCTTGTTAGAAGCACCAATAATGGTACGGTCCTTAACCAGCACAGACCGAATCACATGAGTCAAACTACACATAGACTCCATCCGGCTTTGATTTACTTTTACCCCATGGTTCTTTTCCACGATAGCAAATATAGCCAACCGTGCTTCGGTATCCACCTATATCTCGCAAGTGACAGGAAATCACCCAATTTCTACCGGTCTAAGCATGGCTAAGCATATATTCGATCCTGGACCTATATAGGGTTAAAGGTATTATTTCTGGACAAGGAATTTATATGCATCAAGTGGTTCCAATCAACTCTTATAACCTAATGCATCAATCATAAGGACTTGAGTAATATTTTGTAAAATACTGGGAGACTTAGAATGCTCCGGGGCTTGCCTTTCAGAAAGGAAGTGGGGTGGTGGTCAGGGCACTTCGGAAGCTCTTCTGGGGTCTGCTCCTCGCCTTCGAGAGCTATGGCTTGAGGAATCTCCTGCTGGTCCCCTTCCTCTCCTTCGTTGAACTCCAGCAACGTTATCTCCTCTGTCGATCCAAGATGCATGAGTATGGCATAAGATATTGCGAATGCATACATGTTGACAAGTATAGTATGATGAGATATGATGAATGGATTCTTGTAAGCATTCTTAACAGTGTGATGTTAAAGAAATAACAAGTGCATCATGTTTTACTGAGTATGTGCATATCTCTTCTTGATCACTTAATCAAACACTTCAACAATTCCTGTACTACACCACAAAACAACAGCTACTTGTTTTACTCATAACTGAAGTTCTACTTATCCAAATGCTGTGATCTTGGACTTTCTGGAAAGATTATAAAATTATCTACAACTTTCTTTTAATACTCTTACTGTGATTCAAGAGTTATATAGGGCAAACAAATCATTAAATCAAATCTGTCTAGAAAGTAAACCTTTCCGACAACAAACTTGTAACAGCTAGAACTCAAAAACCCTAAGTCCTATGACTGTGAAAATTTAACACAAGGTAGAAAAGTAAGTTATCTACAACTTTGTTATTAACAAGTTTTACAGCAGAGACAATTATCCATATGAAATCATCCACCAATCAAAACTATACATGCAGTCTTGTATTTGAATGATAAAGCGATAATTAGTTATTTGTATACAATTAATGGCTTCTAAGCCTTACCATTGACATCAACAGTTACTATGCATCATAAGAACCATAGAAAACATCATGCTTGATCACAATCTAATTATTTAAATGCCTTTTATTAATTTAATTAAATAATTATGGTAAATAATAAACATATACTAAATTTACATCATAAATTCTCAAAAATTTATAGTGGCTTATTAGTGCTACCAATAGACTACTATAAAGTTTCATGCCATTTTACCAAGTAAAACATCCTATGCAAAAATAACAAGGCATAAAGGCTTAAAATAGCATAAATAGGAAACCCTAGTGAAAAGTGTCAAGCAACAGATCTTATATTTTTCTTAGCATCCATATGGTATTAGGATAACCTCCAATAAATTTCATGAGTATTGGATTCATAAATAATTTATAAAAAAACATACAAGGATCCCCTAATTATAAAAGGAAAATCTATAACTAAAAATCTATTCGTGCACTGATCCTCAATTTTTTAGCAAAGCTTATACTCATCAAGAACAGCTCACCCTATAAATTTCATAATTTTTGGAGCATAGAAACTCTAGATATAAATTAAACAAGTTTACATACATTTAAAAACACATTTCAAGTTTCATTTAAATTCTTCCAGAAACCCAACTACAAAAGTTAATATTATATTTTTGTAAATACTACACTTCCTAAGGAACACTACAAAATTTGGTTCACAATATTTGGATCTCTATAGCTCAACTTATCCATTTTCAAAGATTGCATCTAAATAGGAAATAAATGAACTATCCTACTGCTGTACAGTCAGTGACAACTGGGACCCACTGTCAGTTGGCCCCATGCGTCAGTGACACGAAATAGGGTAGCGGCGCTGCTCAATGCTTGCGCGGCTAGAGCTCATCGACGGTGAGCTTCACCGACGATGGCAAGTGGACCTATGTGTTCCATAGAGCAACGCATGTCGAATGACCTAGGTGGTGGCAGTGAAGGTGTGGTGGAGCATGCTCATCGCCGGCCATGGCGGCACGGTGGTGCTGCTCTGCGGTGCGCCGGTCATCACCGGCCACGGCAAAGTCCGGCGAGGTGCGCTATAGCATCACGGTGACCGTGCGAACATATCTAGACGGCCTAGGTGGCTTCAGGCGCTCCGACGAAGCATGGCTACGGTGGCGGCCATGGCGGAGCTCCAGCAAGGATGTACCCGTGGTGGCGCTAGGCAAAACATGGCTTACCAACGGCGCAGCTATGGACGCTGCAGTGCGGGAAAGGTAGAGCCGAGTGAGGTGGAGCTCTAAGCGCAACTAATTGGAGAATGGGGCGGCGGTGAGCGTGGGCGAACTCGGTGGAGCGGCTGTGACAATGATGGTGAGCGCAGTGAGCAAAGGAGCATGAGGAGGTGAGTGAGAGCGAATGGCCGGCTCGGTGGTGACTTAAACGCGTCGCTGGTGGCTTGCTGGCCATCGATGCCTGACGAGCGGGCCCGGCGTCGGCGTACAGCCACCAGATCGGGCACTCGGCCATGGCTGGTCACCATGCGGTGGGTAGCGCCTATTGCTGGTTGGCCACGATGGCTGGGCTGATTCAGTCATCAGTGCCCCAGAAGTCTGCCTGACAGCGCGATTTCAAGGTGAATTTACTCCCGATACAAAGCGATTCAGCGAATGACTCTAAAACAAAAATCGTAGCCCTAAGTACCATCTCAAATTCTTGTTTAGAACTCTAGTCTCAATTTTCAACCAATCTCGAGTAATATCATCCCAAAATCGAGGTTGTCAAACTGTCAGTGTATCTGACTTAGGAAATTTTTGCTAAGTGTTGAAAATAATGAAAAGCTGATTTTTGTGAGTCCATTTCAAGCATGTTAGAAGCTAAACTAGTCTATGGCCCAAACATAAAAGTTGTTCCCCTTATCAAATACTACAACTTTGCTTTAGTGACCACATCCATGCAAGGTCTCTATCATATGGTTCAAATTTGGTCAAACCCCTTACATTCAAAAGATGACTTATACATGAACTATGACTTAGTGACCAATTTAGCCCTAACCATGAATACCAAAGTTGTTCATAATGATATTCTAAACATGTTTAAGCTATTTACATGGTCACACAATCATTTCATACACTAGTTGCACATAAAGCTTCCTAGTTCAACACACATAGCATCACTTAAGTACTTGATTAGACAAAATGATCTTCATGAACATTGTTCCACTAGTCATCATAAGTGTAGCTAATATGCTTTAGTGACTCACATCCAACATTTACATGTATTCACTCATGATCATATGCATATATACAAGGAAACATAAAATAACAAGCAATGTTGCATATGTTTCAATTGTAAAAGCTTATATATGAATGCTCGATGCTCATGCTCATGCAATGCGAGTCAAATCATGCAAGGCTAACACTAGGGTGTTACAAGTGTTGACTAAAAAGTGGTAAGACCAAATTTAGGGGAAAAAATGACATAGCTATTCAATGTTCCAAGTGTTGGTGAGAATGTTGTCGTTGTTGTCCTCCAGTCGGTAGGTGCCCAGTTGGATTACTTTGGTCACCGTACAAGGCCCTTCCCATGATGGAGGGAGTTTGTGTTTTTCCTTTGTTGATTGGGTCCTTCAGAGTATGAGATCGCCGACTTCGAGTATCCTCCCCCTGATCTTCCTTTTGTGGTACCTGCGTAGGGTTTGTTGGTAGCAAGCGGAACAGATGACGGTCGTCTTGTGGGCCTCTTCGAGCAGGTCGACTGTGTCTTGCTGAGCCTCCACGGCTTGGCCATGGTCGAAAGCCTTCACTCTTGGGGCACCATGGTCGAGGTCAGAGGGTAGCACTACCTTAGCTCTATAGGCTAGGAAGAAGGGTGTGAACCCTATGGATCGGTTTGGGGTCATTCTCAGGCTCTAGAGGATCGCTGGGACCTCTACAACCCATCGCCCAGTGTACTTGTTGAGTTAGTCGAAGATGTGTGACTTAAGTCCTTGGAGGACCATGCCATTGGCACGCTTGACCTGACCATTAGTTCATGGATGTCCGACCGACGCCCAGTTGATCCTAATGCCGTATCCATCACTAAAGTCTAGGAACTTATTTTCGATGAAGTTAGTCCCATGGTCAGTTATGATACAGTTAGGAACACCGAACCGGTAGATGATGTCGAGGAAGAATTTGACTGCCTCTTCCGAGCGAATGTTGGTGACGGGCTTGGCCTCTATCCACTTGGTGAACTTGTCGACTGCTATGAGTTGGTGAGTGAAACCACCTAGGCCCTTTTTGAGGGGTCCCACCATGTCGAGGCCGTAGACCGCAAAATGCTAGGTGATAGGGATGGTTTGGAGCTCCTGTGCCGGCAAATGGGTTTGTCGAGCGTAGAATTGGCATCCTTCACACCTATAGATGACCTCCTCTGCATCTCATAGCACAGTAGGCCAGTAAAAACCTTGGCGAAAGGCTTTTCTGACCAGTGACCTTGGGGCTATGTGATGTCCGTAAATCCCAGCATGGACCTTGAGGAGGAGCTGCTTCCCCTAGTTGGTGGGGATGCACTTCATGAGCACCCCTGATGGACTTTGTTTGTAGAGCTCATCACCAAGCATGATGAAGGTCTTGGCGTGTCAAGTGATCCATCGGGCTTCAGTCCTTTTGGGTGGGAGAACCTCCTCGAGGAGGTACATGAGTAGCGGTGCTCGCTAGTCGGTTTGATCGAGTGCTAATACGATGACATTGGCGGGTGATGTCGTCATGGAGGTACTAGGATCGGAGCCCTTAAGTGCCAGCTAGGCATCGGGGTGTGTCTGGACCGGACCTTCTAGGATGCAGGTGGATGGCTCATGGACATCATTGATGAAGACCCCACTTGGGGATGGATCCCGCCTGGTGGCCAATTTTGCAAGAAAATTGGCAACATCATTGTCCTTTCAGGAGACATGATGCAGCTCGATCCCCTATAATTTGTCCTCGAGCTTGCACACCTCTTGGTAGTATGCTTCCATGAGGGGGCTTTTGTAGGAGGAATCCTTCATGACCTGATCAACGACTAGCTCCGAGTCACCATGAACGTAGAGTCACGTAGCACCAAGCTCAATGGCAATGCGTAGTCCATTGATGAGGGCCTCATACTTTGTGGTGTTGTTTGAGGCCTAAAAGTGGAGGCAGATGGCATAGTAGAGCCTACTCCCATCTAGGGAGATCAAAACCACTCTAGCCCCAAGCCAGGCGCCATTATGGACCCATCAAAATCATTGTCTAGTACTCGTGGGTGACGTCCAAGGTCGGTAGCTGCACCTCTATCCATTCGGCAACAAAAATCCATGAGAGCCTAAGCTTTAATGGTGGTATGGGGAATGTACCTCATGTGGTGGCCCTTGAGTTTGAGTGACAACTTAGAGATCCATCCTATGGCATTGCGGTTGTAGATGATGTCCCCGAGCAGGTATGAAGTGATGACCGTGACTTCGTGGTAGGTAAAGTAGCGCAGGAGATTCTGGGTCACCATCAGCACAATGTATAGGAGTTTCTACACCTAGGTGTACTAGACCTTGGGGTTGGTGAGTACTTCATCGATGAAGTATATGGGCTACTGGACCTTAAGTTGATGTCCTGGCTCCTCCCTTTCGATGACCAGCGCATTGCTTACCACATGGTTGCTGGCCGCGATGTAGAGGAGAAGGGGTTCTCCCCATTCAGGAGTGACAAGGATCATGGTTGATGTCAGGGACGCTTTGAGGCTCTCCAGTGCCTACTGAGCTTCCTTAGTCTAGACGAAAGTGTCTGTCTTTTTGAGGAGCTTGTAAAGTGGCATCCCCCATTCGCTGAGCTGGGAGATGAACCAACTTAGGGTAGCCAGACAGCCGGTGAGCCTTTGCACACCCTTGATGTTGCGTATGGGACCCATGTTGGAGATGGCCGTGATTTTTTTGGGGTTGACCTCGATGCCGCCCTCGGACACAATGTATCCTAGTAGCTTCCCATTTGGAACCCCAAAAACACATTTTTTTGGGATTCAACCTGATGTTGAACCTTTGGAGGTTCATGAATGTTGCGGCCAAGTTTGTGATTAGGTCGCAAGCTTGAGTTGTTTTGACCACTATGTCATCAACATAGACTGTGATCATTGGTCTTGGCTGCTCGGCTTGATCAGGCTAATCGAGCGAGTCAATTTAGTCGGCAAAGCATTGCTACATGCACCTTTAGTAGGTGGTGCCAGTGTTCTTTAAGCCGAATGGCATGGTTACATAGTAGTACGAACCATATGGGGTGATGAATGAGGTTGTGAGCTGATCAGACTCTTTCATTGTGATCTAGTGATAGCCCAAGTAGGCATCTAGAAAGGAGAGGATCTTGCAACCCAAGGTGGAGTCGACTATCTGGTCTATGCGTGGTAGAGGAAAGTGATCCTTTGGACACACTTTGTTGAGGCTAGTATAATCAATGCACATTCTCCACTTCCCGGTCTTCTTTTTAACAAGAATAGGATTGGCTGTAACACCTCGGGTGTTAGCCTTGCATAACTTGACTTGCATAACATGAGCATGATCATCAAGCATTCATAAACAAGCATTTACAATTGAAACATTTGATTGAAACATCTGCAACATTTGCTTGTTATCGCATGTTTCTTTGAACTTATGCAACTTTTCTCATTATTTCATGACTCCATGTGTCTATGCACATGATCATGAGTGTATACATGTAGATGGTTGATTTGAGTCACCAAAATATATTGGCAATACTTAGGTTCACAAATGGAACATGGTTCATTAATGTCATTTCCCATGATCAAGCCTTAAGTCAGGTTTCATGTGATTACAGTAAATAGCTCCATGAGAGACTAATACATGAAATGATTGAATAACCTTGCAAATTGCTTAAAAATGTTTAGAGTATCATTATGAACAACTTTGATATTCATGGTTAGGGGTAATTAGGTCATTAAGCCATGATTTGAAGTGTATCATCATTTAAATGTGACATGTTTGACGAAATTTGAACTATGTGTTAGAGACCTTGCATGGAGGAGATCACTAAAGCAAAGTTGTAGTATTTGCTATAAGGAACAACTTTTATTTTTGGGTCATTGACTGATTTAGCTTCTAACATGCTTGAATTGGTCTCACAAGAATCAGCAAAATCAACATTTCAACACTTATACAAATTTTTCTAAGTCATGTTCACTGACCGACTGACAGGCTGACTTTGGGGGTGATTTTACTTAGTCCTGGTTGCGATTGAGCATGAGTTCACTGAAAGAGAATTGTAGCTGGTACATAGGTTTACCATTTCGGTTTAGAGTGTTTGCACGTTAGAGCCACGGATTAGCAATTGAATTGTCATGAAAACTCGCTGTCAGGCTCGTATCGGGGTTAACTGACGAACTGATCGACACCGTTCGGTGGCCAACCGGCATCAGGACAGAGCCGCCGCGTGGAGGTCGCATTGGCCACGCGTTGCCGTTGCCCTGACTGTCGCAGAACCGACCAATTTATAAGAGTACAAGTACAATGGCAATCCGCAAGCGGTCGCACTATCATACTTGAACCCATATAAACCCGGTAGTCCATCGAGTACCACGACGGGTCTCGATAAACGATTTACAACAACCAAGATCGTACAGGATTCAACATACATGCCACATATTACATAAAGTTCATAGATACTTTTCATCTTCAGAGTACGAATAAAAGTTATTACAAACCGAGTTTGATAAATAAAGCGGAAGCAAATAAGTTCGAAGATAAAGTTTCCAACATAGTTTGATACAGTGCCAAGCCAGATCACGGTCCACAAAAGCAAAGATAGGAATTACTAAAGAAGCCTACCCAAGGCTTACTCCTCATCCACAGCGGGATAGAAGCAACTCTTGCAATAACCATGATACACAGTGCCATCTGCAACAATGGGAAATAAACCCTGAGTACGAGAAGGTACTCAGCTAGACTTACCCGTCATGAACCAGAAATAAAATGACTCCAAGGATTATGCAAGGCTGTATAAGTGGGCGTAACTTGACAACAGTTTGCGTAAAAGGCAATTTACCCATTGTACCATTATGATTCCTTTATCAAGTTAATTATGACTATCCATTTCTAGATTAGCAACTATCCTGTGCCAAACATGTGGTATCTCATTTAGAAGCATACAATAGTAACCATAGCAGGTATTGTAATTCCATATTCATCTGAACCATCATGTTTCATGATATAGTTACTATGATGTTGGGACTAGCCAAGTTTCTCACTATCCGGGAGAGATGGTGATTTGAATCGATTTCAACCAGTTGGGAATTTATTCCTAACACAAACCCAGATCTACCAGCCACGATAGTCTTAGGTCACCTTTGGTACAACTCCGGTACACATTTCACGGGTCCGTACTGCGCCGCACAATCTGGAACACCAGATGCCAGGATGCTCAGGCCAAGCCTGCCCTTGGGCTCAGTCTGATCGTTCCCCAGAAGGAGCGCACAACAGAATGATTCCCGGCCTGAGTTGAATTACTCGGCTTCGCGGTCGGAACGAGTTATCCGGCCAGCTAAGTGAGAGGCATGCGTTCAATCTTGTCAGAAGCGCCAACAATGGTACAGTCCTTAATCGACACAGACGGGGATAAATCCACACCCAAGACCTCCATGTCTTGTTGCTTCTCTATCGACTTTCCGTCCGGTCTCGATTTACTTTTACCACATGGTTCTGTTCCATGATAGCAGATATAGCCAACCGTGCTCCGGTATCCACCTATATCTCATAGGTGACAGGACATCACCCGACTTCTACCGGTCTAAGCATGGCAAAGCATATATTCGATCCTAGACCTATACCGGTTAAAGGGTTAATATCTGGACAAGGAATGTACATGCATCAAGTGGTTTCATTCAACTCTTATAACCTAATGCATCAATCATAAATACGTAAGTAAACATTTGTAAATTACTGGGAGACTTATAATGCTCCGGGGCTTGCCTCGCAGAAAGGAAGTAGGGCGATGGTCAGGACACTCTGGAAGCTCCTTAGGGTTCTACTCCACGCCTTCGGGAGCTGCGGCTTGCGGATCCTCCTATGGGTTCCCTTCCTCTACTTCTTCGAATTCCAGCAACGTGATCTCTTCCTCTGATCCTAGATGTATGAGTATGGTATAAGTATTACGAATGCATATATGTTAACAAGTGCATCACGTTGTTTGAGTAGGTGCATATCTCTTCTTGATTATTACTTAACTACTTCTACAATGCATCGATTATGCCACAAACAGTAGCTACTTGTTTCACTCATAATTGGAGTTCTACAAATCCAAAATCAGTGATCCAGGACTTTCTGGAAAGCTTATCAAATTCTCTACAACTTTGTTATTAACCATTTTTACAGTACACATCAGTTTCAACATATAACTCATCACACTCTAGAATCAGTCTGGAAACTATTTAACATGCAATGTAAAGTAATAATACTTCTACTTCATGTAATCATTCAAAATTTGACAACCTAGACTCTACCACCAGTTTAAGCATACCATATACAGTTAAGATAATATAAAGGTGAAGTCCAAACTATTTATTTAAATGCCTTTATTATTTTATTTAGATATCTAGGTTAAATAATAAACATATATCAGATGTACTTCATAAATTCTCAAAAATTTACAGTGCCTTAATAATGCTATAAAAGGACTACTATAAAAATTTCATGTCATTTTACTAAGTAGAACATTCTATACAAAAATGATAAGGAAGCAAGGCTTGAAATAGCATAAATGGAAAATCCTATTGAAAAGTGTCAAGCAACAGATTTCTTATTTTTCTTAACATCCATATGGTACTAGTATTACCTCCAATAAATTTCATGAATTTTGGACTCATAATTAATTTATAAAAATTTATGCAAGGATTAACTATTTATAAAAGAAAAATCTATAACTATAGATCTACAAATGCACTGGTCCTCAAATTTTTACCAGAGTTCACATATGCTATGACTAGCTTACCACAAAAATTTCATAATTTTTGCAGCAAAGGAACTCTAGATATAAAATAAACAAATTTGAATGTATTCAAAAGCACATCTCAAATCCTTATTTAAATCTTCAGAAATTTATACTGTTGAAGCCAAGAACATATTTTTCCTAAATACTACACTTCCTAAGGAACAGAACCATATTTATTTCACAATTTTAGGAGCTACCAAACTGAAGATACAAAATTCAAAAAACAAATAAAAAACTGGAATATTTGAACTAGCCTACAACACTGCTGTCGCTGACCGGTGGGACCCGCTGGTCAGGGGACCCCACGCGTTAGTGACACGGAGCAGAGCAGCGGCGCTGCTGGGCACTGTGCGGCTGTGGCTCGTCGACGGCGAGCTTCGCCGGCGGTAACATCTTCACTACACGACCTACGTGACCTAGCGAAGCGATTGAGCCACTTGGCCGGTCCTTTTGCCGACCCTAGAGCTGACGACGGCGACCATGGCGGAATGGCGAGGCTGGACCACGGCGGTATGCTGGCGTGGGCTACGGTGGCTCGAACAGACGCTGCGCCGAGCATCACTGAGCTGCGGCGGAGCTATCTAGTGCCCTAACGCGGCCTGGGATGGACGGTGGCGACGTGGCCACGGAGACGGAGTCCGCGGCGGAGCTCCGGTGAGCATTTGCACGGCACTGGGGCTTACCGAGCTCAGTCAGCGGGCACGGGAGGAAGCAGTGGGTCGCTGGGGAGACGGTGGAGCTATGGTGGTGGTGCTGGAGTGGCTAGGCACGAGCTGTGCGTGGCTATGGCGACGGCGGAGCTGCGGGCGCTCGGCGGCTGCTGCAGCGAGGAAGAAAGGACGCCAGAAGCGAAATGGGAGCGCGGCTGAGTGCGGGCGGGCGCTGGCGTGAAGAAGGCACGCTCGGGCGCGTCATGGCCTGGCTAGGCAGAGCAGAGGCGACGCGCGGTCGTTTCTCCTCCACACGGCGGCCATGGCCTGACGGCGGTCGGCCACTAAATGTTTGCGATTCAGTTGATTCAGACAAGCAGCGCGATGCCTAACAGCGCATTTTGATGTTCATTTAGCTGCTAATCCATAGCTCTATTGCGTAAACCATAAAAATAGAACTTGTAGACCGATATACCATCTACAACTCTCTTTCAGTGAACTTGTGCTAAATCGCAACCGAAATAAAGTAATATCATGATCAATGTTGGCTTGTCAGGCTGTCAGTCAATCCACCACTTAGAAAATTTGTTAAGTGTTGAAAGCTAGGTTTTGCTAGTTTTTGTGGGACCCATTCAAGCATGTTAGAAGCTAAATTAGTCCCTGACCCAAAAATAAAAGTTGTTCCTTATGTCAAACACTACAACTTTGCTTTAGTGAACTCCTCCATGCAAGGTCTCTAACACCTAGTTCAACTTTAGTCAAACATGTCACCTTGAAATCATGATACATACTCAAACCATGGCTAAATGACCAATTTAGCCCTAGCCCTAAATACCAAAGTTGTTCATGATGATATCCTAAGCATGTTTAAGAAATTTCCAAGGTCATCCTATCATTTTCTGCAGTGGTCACTCATAGAGCTATCCAGGTCAACACATGAAATATCACTTAAGTGCTTGATCATGAAATGTGGCCATCATGAACAAGGTTCCTTTTGTTAACCTAAGTGTAGCTAAGGTGTTTTAGTGACTAGCATTACCCACTTGCATTCATTTGTACAAGATCATATGCATATGTTCCAAGAAACACGAGATAACAAGCAATGTTTCATATGTTTCGATCAAATGTTTCAATTGTAAATGATGATTTATGAATGCTTGATGCTCATGCTCATGTTATGCAAGTCAAGTTATGCAAGGCTAACACCCGAGGTGTTACAGCCCCTCCCCCTTATAAAAATCTTGTCCCGAGATTCGCAAGACCTACCATTCTCAGAAAAAGGCGGGATAAACTTCTCGTAGATAATCTTCTCTTTCCCACGTAGCATCTTGTTCACTATGATTGTTCCACACCACCTTATAGAACTTAATGATCTTACTCCTTGTCACTCTCTCCATCTCTTCTAATACTCGAATTGGCTTTTCTTCATAGGTCAAATCCGATTGAAGTTGCACGTGAGTGGGTGCAATCGCTTCTTCCGGTACTCGAAGACATTTCTTTAGCTGAGAAACATGGAACACATCAAAGATTGCACTCATCTCTGGTGGTAGTTGTAGCTTATACGCAACATTTCCTTTTCGTTCCAAAATTTTGTATGGCCCTACATATCTTAGTGAAAGCTTCTTTTTCATCCCAAATCTTTTCACACCTTTCATGGGTGATACTCTCAAGTATACATAGTCACCCACTTCAAAAGTTAGTGGTCTTCTTCTCCTGTCGGCATAACTCTTCTGTCTTGATTGAGCTGCCTTCATGTGCTATTGGATGATACATACTTGTTCTTCGGCTTCATTGACAAAATCAATACCAAAGTATCTCCTTTCACCGGGCTCAATCCAATTCAATGGAGTTCTGCACTTTCTGCCATACAAGGCTTCAAATGGAGCCATTTTGATACTCGCTTGATAACTGTTGTTATAGGAGAATTCAGCTAAAGGTAACCATTTCTCCCATGACCCTTTTGAAGATATAACACAAGCTCTAAGTAAATCTTCTAGGATTTGGTTTACTCTCTCTGTCTGTCCCGAAGTTTGCGGATGATAAGCTGAACTTCTAATTAGCTTAGTTCCCAAAGCTTGGTGTAAGTGTTCCCAGAAACGAGCTATGAACTGTGGTCCTCTATCTGAGATTATGGTCCTGGGTACTCCATGCAATCTCATGATCTGGGATACATATATCTCAGCATATTTCCCAACTATATACCATGTGTTCACAGGTATAAAGTGTGCTGACTTGGTGAGACGATCAATAATAACCCAGATTGAATCATGACCTTGTGGCGTTGTTGGAAGGCCTATGATAAAGTCCATGCTGATTTCCTCCCATTTCCATCCTGGAATAGGCAATGGCTGAAGTAATCCAGTAGTTTTCATATGGACAGCTTTCACTCTACTATAGTTATCACACCTAGCAACATAGGCTGCGATCTCTTTCTTCATCTTAGTCCACCAAAAATGGATTCTTAGATCTTGATACATCTTACTACTACCCGGGTGGATAGACAATTTGGACGAGTGAGCTTCTTCTAAAATTTGTTTCCTTAGCTCATGGTCTTTTGGTACCACTAGTCGGTCCTCAAACCATAATACACCTCTTTCGTCCAATCTAAAATGTTTGGTTTCTTGCTCTTGCATTTTTCTCTTGATGTGACTTATTCCTACATCTGTCTGCTGTAGTTCTATGATTTTGCCCTCAAGCGAACAACTGATTGTGATATTGTGTAGTACAGCAGGATGTAGCAAGTTGAATCCATCTTCCAATAGTGCTTCCATAGTGTTGCAATGGGACTTCTGACTAAGTGCATCGGCTACCACATTAGCTTTACCCGGATGGTAATGCACTTCCAAATTATAGTCCTTAATCAATTCCAACCATCTACGTTGTCTCATGTTCAGCTCGGGCTAGGTAAAGATATACTTGAGGCTTTTATGATCAGTATAGATATGACATACATTGCCCAACAAGTAATGTCTCCATATCTTTAATGCATGGACAACGGCTGCCAGTTCCAAATCATGTGTAGGGTAGTTGACTTCGTGTTTCCTCAATTGCTGAGAGGCATATGCAATTACTCTCCCTTCTTGCATAAGCACACATCCCAAACCTATTCTCGATGCATCACAAAATACATCAAAAGGCTTTTCAATGTCTGGTTGTGCTAGCACAGGTGCTGTAGTCAACAAAGTTCTGAGGGTGTGAAAAGCTATTTCACATTCTTGTGTCCATTGGTATTTCTCATCTTTCTAAAGTAGTCTGGTCATAGGCTTAGCTATTTTTGAGAAATCTAGAATAAACCGACGATAGTATCCTGCTAACCCCAGAAAACTCCGAACTTCATGGACCGAAGTTGGGGCTTTCTAATCCATGACCTCTTGTACTTTTGAAGGGTCTACTGAGATTCCATCTCTTGATAAAATGTGACCTAAGAAAGGTACTTTGCTCATCCAAAATTCACATTTGCTAAACTTGGCATATAGCTTATGCTCCCTCAATCTAGATAGGACAATCCTCAGATGCTCTTCATGATCTGACTCATTTTCTGAATAAATCAGTATGTCATCGATAAACACGACCATGAACTTATCAAGTTCGGGCATAAATACCGAGTTCATTAGGTACATGAAATAGGCTGGGGCATTTGTTAGTCCGAAAGACATAACCAAATACTCGTATAAGCCGTACCTAGTAGAGAAAGCGGTTTTAGGTATATCCTCCGGTCTGATCTTTATTTGATGGTACCCTGATCTCAAGTCAATTTTGGAGAATACCTTTACCTTCGCTAGCTGATCGAACAAGATGTCAATGCGGGGCAATGGATATTTGTTCTTGATGGTCACAACATTGAGTGGTCTGTAATCCACACACATTCTCAGTGACTTATCCTTCTTTTTCACAAACAATGCTGGGCATCCCCATGGAGATGAGCTAGGTTGGATAAGACCTTTGTCCAATAGGTCTTGCAATTGAACCTTAAGTTCTGCTAACTCATTGGGTGGCATTCTATAGGGCCTTCTGGATATGGGTGCGGTACCTGGCACTAATTCAATCTTAAATTCCACATCCCTATCCGGTGGTAGACCTGGTAATTCCTCTGGAAATACATCCAAAAACTCACAAACCACTGGAATATCACATATGGTGGTGGCTTGGATAGCACAGGCTAAATGTTGGGGTTCGAAATCGCGGGAGAGTGGAACTAGAAACGCATTCCCTCCCGTGGGTTCTCTCAACATAATAGTGCGGGTGCTAGTGTCAATAAGAGCACCATGATACTTCATCCAATTCATGCCTAAGATTACACTTATCGACAACCCCAGCAATATTATCAAATTTGTTGTGTACTCCCTCCCTTGTATCAAGATGAGTACATTTTTTACTATCTTTTTGGTAGCAACAGTTCCCCCTGCTGAACTTATGTTAAAACCCCCTTTACTTACTTCTATAATTTCTTGATCATGTCTAGATGCAAATGCTTGACTCATAAATGAATGAGAAGCTCCGGAGTCAAATAAAACAACAGCAGGATGCTTGTTGACGAGAAACATACCAGCCGTGACAACTTCCCCGGTGGGCACTTCCTCCATAGCGGTATAATGCACTTGTCCCTGACGTGCACTGGCATTCACCTACCTCTGATTGTTCTGATTTGGGTTGCTATTCCTCTTGGGGTGGGGGCACTCCTTGGACCAATGACCCAGTTGGTTGCAGTTGAAACAGGGTTGATTACTTCTGAATCCGGCGGAGCTGTCCTGATTACCATTTCCTTTTGGTAAGGCAATAGTGAACGCCTTACGAAACGATTTCTATGGACTATTATTCTGAGCTTTTAGTGGTGGAGGCCTGAACTTGGGTGCAGGTGGACGGAATTGTGGCCTAGCTGTGACAGGCGCTTTTGACTAGAAAGATCCGGATGCACCAGCCTCATAAGCTCTCTTGCGACCTTTAGCAACTGCATGCATGTTGTTGTGGTTTTCTTGGGTCAAGGCATCACTAATAAACTCATTGTACGTGGCACATCTAGAATTTGCCATAGTCTTCATTAATTTGGTACCCAGACCTCGCTTGAAACTCTCAATCTTTTTCTCTTCAGTATCCATGAAACTTGGAGCATACCTTGACAAGTTGTTGAATGCGTGCATATATTCTGTAAGTGACTTTGTTCCCTAAGTGAGCCTCATAAATTCGACTGCTTTCATGCGCATCAGGCCCAGGGAAATATGGTGTCCCCTAAAAGCCAGCTTGAACTAATCCCAGGTCACTCTCGCATTAGCAGGCAGAGACGACAGGAAGTGTGTCCACCAGATTCCTGCTGGTCCTTGCAGCTGATGAGAAGCATATTCAGCTTTCAGGTGCTCTGTGACCCTTAGCAGACGAAATTTCTGCTCGATGGTATTCAGCTACTCATCAGCTTGCAGTGGTTCCTCTGCCACCTTGAAGATCGGAGGCTTCGTGTCCAGAAACTCCTTAAATGAACTATGCTGATTTGGCTTGCTGTGGGTGGCCACGAGCAGTGTTTTGCGTGATGAGGCGCAAAGCTTCCTCCATTGTCCTTTGGCTCCCTAGGAACTGGGCAAAGAATTCCTGAGCAGACGGTGGCGGTGGGGGTGGCAAGTCATCCTGGTTGCCATCCTGGCTGCCACCAGCTCCAGCACGGGTGCGCGTCATCTACGAAGTTGCAACAATAAGCGATTATTGGTTGATGCCAAGAGATTGCAGATGAATTAGTTACTCATGCCAAACTGAAATTACTGGAGAAAATTCTCAAAACCACAAAAAAAACAGAGGCATAACAATTCATTCTCGCAACATGACATCGCCAATTTGACCACTTATCGTGCTCATAACGCATGCAATTTTAAAGCATGATTACCGACAAAGTACTGGAATTGCATTGACGTTCATCCAAACGTGCGATTAACATTACATGATAGTCTGGTTACTAATGCCAACTTGGAACTACAGGTCCATTACATGAATAAAGGTGATACATTAGGCTTCCCACTACATGCTAAGCGATCTAATCCTCATCATGATCACTATCGAGGTCAGACGCAGAACCATCTCCTTCCTCAGGTTCTACTTCTTCTTCAGGCTCCACTTCTTCTTCCTCGTACCCTTCTAGATCCATTTCTACGGCTCCAGGTGGTACATAAGGGTGGAGCTGATTGTGCAGTAGATGAACCTCTTCATGCAGATTATCGTTGTATTCTTCCGCATTGGCTAGCTGCTGTCCCAGCTCAAACTGTCGAGCCCTCAGGACATCTTCCCTGGACCAAGCTGCATTTCGCTGGTGAGTTAACCGGGTCATCTCTTCAGTGAGCCTCTCAATCTCGGCGTCGTGCTCCCTCTAAAGCTAACATCGGTCCTCGTGGGCATGACCAAGAGCGCCGGACACACATCTGAGGCTACCTTCAACTCCATTTAACACTCTCATCACTGCGAACATGGCGCTCATGGAAGGGTTATCGTTGTTCTGCCCTTCTGCTGCACCAATCTCCAAAGATCTTCCTCTTGCCTGCTGCCATGAGTCAGTGGAGGGATTGCCCCTCGGAAAAACTCCAACCAAAGCGGCTGCCAGCTCCTGAGGAAAATGATCCATGATATCCCTCAGGATCCCAAAGGCTGCCCTGCCAGCTGCTTCTTCAGCAGTCCTACCAGTCGACTCATAACACCAACCTGTCCACTCAGAATCGTCACCTCGGGGACAAACAATGGCCTCCATAGTAACTAAGAGACCTTCTCCCAACCGCTCATTCGCCCAGAAGTAGCGGGGTTCCATTCCATCAGGATAACCTACATAGCTGAGCACTCTCCACAAGAGTGTAGGCATCCCAAACTCTCCAAGGAACGTGTGATGTTGACGGGTACTTGGAGCAAGCTGACGGCTAGGAGTTCTGCCTCCGGTGGACTTGCAAGCAGTCTGCTTGGTGCGTGCCATCTGCACCATTAACATGTACCCTTTGGTGAGACAAAGCCATACTGGATAAGAGTTACATAACCGAGTAAGAATTTTATAAGGGGAGGAACAATGTAGTTATGTGTATGGTAATTTAACATGATGCATGCTCATTCCGTACGTCCTCACAAACTTAGGAAAAATTTGTTTCTAACGGTAGACATGGTGGCATACATACGTTCTCTCATATATATCGTAACTAGTTGAGCTACACGTTTCGTTGTTAGTGTACCTGCATAAAATTTCATTTCAGCCCTAAACCCATAATGAAATATGCAGAATGTAATTGTAAATACTTTCATATATGTATCCCCATACATATACTTCCGTATCAATCTACCCAACAATAATTTAAACCCACAATTAAATACGTACCATATACACATGCAAGCATGCATACATAGCCGTACCAAAGCTAACTCTTCCCGACCGCACGCTCACATCTTGCGGTCATACACTCATCTTACCTTGGCGTAGAGGCATTTGATCCATACATTACCACTCAAGTGAATGGCATCCATACTATAGCACGCCGTATGGACGATGAAGTAAAAACCCCCATGTTAGTACTTAAATAGCCACCTAATAGTTCTTACTTTGGGCATAAGGAAAGTGATCATTGGCACACTTTAGATTTGAAATACCTATTATATAACTATTAGTTGCTAGAAAAGGGTTTTTGGAAAACAAAAACTTTTGTTTTAAATACACTTGTGACAATTAACGTTGAACCCTGCTCTGATACCAGCTATCGCAGAACCGACCAATTTATAAGAGTACAAGTACAATGGCAATCCGCAAGCGGTCGCACTATCATACTTGAACCCATATAAACCCGGTAGTCCGTCGAGTACCATGACGGGTCTCGATAAACGATTTACAATAACCAAGATCGTACAGGATTCAACATACATGCCACATATTACATAAAGTTCACAGATACTTTTCATCATCAGAGTACGGATAAAAGTTATTACAAACCAAGTTTGATAAATAAAGCGGAAGCAAATAAGTTCGAAGATAAAGTTTCCAACATAGTTTGATACAGTGCCAAGCCAGATCACGGTCCACAAAAGCAAAGATAGGAATTACTAAAGAAGCCTGCCCAAGGCTTACTCCTCATCCACAGCGGGATAGAAGCAACTCTTGCAATAACCATGATACACAGTGCCATCTGCAACAATGGGAAATAAACCCTGAGTACGAGAAGGTACTCAGCTAGACTTACCCATCATGAACCAGAAATAAAATGACTCCAAGGATTATGCAAGGCTGTATAAGTGGGCGTAACTTGACAACATTTTGCGTCAAAGGCAATTTACCCGTTGTACCATTATGATTCCTTTATCAAGTTAATTATGACTATCCATTTCTAGATTAGCAACTATCCTGTGCCAAACATGTGGTATCTCATTTAGAAGCATACAATAGTAACCATAGTAGGTATTGTAATTCCATATTCATCTGAACCATCATGTTTCATGATATAGTTACTATGATGTTGGGACTAGCCAAGTTTCTCACTATCCGGGAGAGATGGTGATTTGAATCGATTTCAACCAGTTGGGAATTTATTCCTAACACAAACCCAGATCTACCAGCCACGATAGTCTTAGGTCACCTTTGGTACAACTCCGGTACACATTTCACGGGTCCGTACTGCGCCGCACAATCTGGAACACCAGATGCCAGGATGCTCAGGCCAAGCCTGCCCTTGGGCTCAGTCTGATCGTTCCCCAGAAGGAGCGCACAACAGAATGATTCCTGGCCTGAGTTGAATTACTCGGCTTCGCGGTCGAAACGAGTTATCCGGCCAGCTAAGTGAGAGGCATGCGTTCAATCTTGTCAGAAGCGCCAACAATGGTACAGTCCTTAATCGACACAGACGGGGATAAATCCACACCCAAGACCTCCATGTCTTGTTGCTTCTCTATCGACTTTCCGTCCGGTCTCGATTTACTTTTACCACATGGTTCTGTTCCATGATAGCAGATATAGCCAACCGTGCTCCGGTATCCACCTATATCTCGTAGGTGACAGGACATCACCCGACTTCTACCGGTCTAAGCATGGCTAAGCATATATTCGATCCTAGACCTATACCGGTTAAAGGGTTAATATCTGGATAAGGAATGTACATGCATCAAGTGGTTTCATTCAACTCTTATAACCAAATGCATCAATCATAAATACGTAAGTAAACATTTGTAAATTACTAGGAGACTTATAATGCTCTAGGGCTTGCCTCGCAGAAAGGAAGTAGGGCGATGGTCAGGACACTCCGGAAGCTCCTCAGGGTTCTGCTCCACGCCTTCGGGAGCTGCGGCTTGCGGATCCTCCTGCGGGTTCCCTTCCTCTGCTTCTTCGAATTCCAGCAACGTGATCTCTTCCTCCGATCCTAGATGTATGAGTATGGTATAAGTATTACGAATGCATATATGTTAACAAGTGCATCACGTTGTTTGAGTAGGTGCACATCTCTTCTCGATTATTACTTAACTACTTCTACAATGCATCGATTATGCCACAAACAGTAGCTACTTGTTTCACTCATAATTGGAGTTCTACAAATCCAAAATCAGTGATCCAGGACTTTCTGGAAAGCTTATCAAATTCTCTACAACTTTGTTATTAACCATTTTTACAGTACACATCAGTTTCAACATGCAACTCATCACACTCTAGAATCAGTCTGGAAACTATTTAACATGCAATGTAAAGTAATAATACTTCTACTTCATGTAATCATTCAAAATTTGACAACCTAGACTCTACCACCAGTTTAAGCATACCATATACAGTTAAGATAATATAAAGGTGAAGTCCAAACTATTTATTTAAATGCCTTTATTATTTTATTTAGATATCTAGGTTAAATAATAAACATATATCAGATGTACTTCATAAATTCTCAAAAATTTACAGTGCCTTACTAATGCTATAAAAGGACTACTATAAAAATTTCATGTCATTTTACTAAGTAGAACATTCTATACAAAAATGATAAGGAAGCAAGGCTTGAAATAGCATAAATGGAAAATCCTATTGAAAGGTGTCAAGCAACAGATTTCTTATTTTTCTTAACATCCATATGGTACTAGTATTACCTCCAATAAATTTCATGAATTTTGGACTCATAATTAATTTATAAAAATTTATGCAAGGATTAACTATTTATAAAAGAAAAATCTATAACTATAGATCTACACATGCACTGGTCCTCAAATTTTTACCAGAGTTGACATATGCTAAGACTAGCTTACCACAAAAATTTCATAATTTTTGGAGCAAAGGAACTCTAGATATAAAATAAACAAATTTGAATGTATTCAAAAGCACATCTCAAATCCTTATTTAAATCTTTAGAAATTTCTACTGTTGAAGCCAAGAACATATTTTTCCTAAATACTACACTTCCTAAGGAACACAACCATATTTATTTCACAATTTTAGGAGCTACCAAACGGAAGATACAAAATTCAAAAAACAAATAAAAAACTGGAATATTTGAACTAGCCTACAACACTGCTGTCGCTGACCGGTGGGACCCGCTGGTCAGGGGACCCCACGCGTTAGTGACACGGAGCAGAGCAGCGGCGCTGCTGGGCACTGTGCGGCTGTGGCTCGTCGACGGCGAGCTTCGCCGGCGGTAACATCTTCACTACACGACCTACGTGACCTAGCGAAGCGATTGAGCCACTTGGCCGGTCCTTTTGCCGACCCTAGAGCTGACGACGGCGACCATGGCGGAATGGCGAGGCTGGACCACGGCGGTATGCTGGCGTGGGCTACGGTGGCTCGAACAGACGCTGCGCCGAGCATCACTGAGTTGCGGCGGAGCTATCTAGTGCCCTAACGCGGCCTGGGATGGACGGTGGCGACGTGGCCACGGAGACGGAGTCCGCGGCGGAGCTCCGGTGAGCATTTGCACGGCACTGGGGCTTACCGAGCTCAGTCAGCGGGCACGGGAGGAAGCAGTGGGTCGCTGGGGAGACGGTGGAGCTATGGTGGTGGTGCTGGAGTGGCTAGGCGCGAGCTGTGCGTGGCTATGGCGACGGCGGAGCTGCGGGCGCTCGGCGGCTGCTGCAGCGAGGAAGAAAGGACGCCAGAAGCGAAATGGGAGCGCGGCTGAGTGCGGGCGGGCGCTGGCGTGAAGAAGGCACGCTCGGGCGCGTCATGGCCTGGCTAGGCAGAGCAGAGGCGACGCGCGGTCGTTTCTCCTCCACACGGCGGCCATGGCCTGACGGCGGTCGGCCACTAAATGTTTGCGATTCAGTTGATTCAGACAAGCAGCGCGATGCCTAACAGCGCATTTTGATGTTCATTTAGCTGCTAATCCATAGCTCTATTGCGTAAACCATAAAAATAGAACTTGTAGACCGATATACCATCTACAACTCTCTTTCAGTGAACTTGTGCTAAATCGCAACCGAAATAAAGTAATATCATGATCAATGTTGGCTTGTCAGGCTGTCAGTCAATCCACCACTTAGAAAATTTGTTAAGTGTTGAAAGCTGGGTTTTGCTGGTTTTTGTGGGACCCATTCAAGCATGTTAGAAGCTAAATTAGTCCCTGACCCAAAAATAAAAGTTGTTCCTTATGTCAAACACTACAACTTTGCTTTAGTGAACTCCTCCATGCAAGGTCTCTAACACCTAGTTCAACTTTAGTCAAACATGTCACCTTGAAATCATGATACATACTCAAACCATGGCTAAATGACCAATTTAGCCCTAGCCCTAAATACCAAAGTTGTTCATGATGATATCCTAAGCATGTTTAAGAAATTTCCAAGGTCATCCTATCATTTTCTGTAGTGGTCACTCATAGAGCTATCTAGGTCAACAGATGAAATATCACTTAAGTGCTTGATCATGAAATGTGGCCTTCATGAACAAGGTTCCTTTTGTTAACCTAAGTGTAGCTAAGGTGTTTTAGTGACTAGCATTACCCACTTGCATTCATTTGTACAAGATCATATGCATATGTTCCAAGAAACACGAGATAACAAGCAATATTTCATATGTTTCGATCAAATGTTTTAATTGTAAATGATGATTTATGAATGCTTGATGCTCATGCTCATGTTATGCAAGTCAAGTTATGCAAGGCTAACACCCGAGGTGTTACACTGACCGCATAGGCCACGACGCGCCTGAGCCGGCCATTACCACCCCAGCACCCGCCCGCTCCTGTCCGCGCCCTTAGTTTCGCATTCCTGGCTCCTCCTTCGCTGTCCACTCACCCACAGCAGCTGCAGGCTCGGCACCGTAGCGCCACCATCGTCGTTGATGGCACAAGCCGCGCCTAGCCGCTTTTCCATCACCGCAACAGCACCATCGCCTCCCTAGCACCCCACTGCTCCTCCCAGTGCCCGCTGTTCAAGCTCGGTAAGCTCTAGCCCCGCGCACAGTCTTGCCAAAGCTCCGCTACCACCTCCGTCGCAGTGGTCCCACCTAACCAGACCACCCCAGGCCATGCTAGAGCGCTAGCTAGGTTTGCCATAGCTCTGTGATGCTCGGCGTAGCATTTGATTGAGTCGTCATGGCTTCCACCAGCATCTCACCATCGACTCGCACCTCCACCCCGCCATTGACGTCACTGTAGCCGCTAGCTCCGATGAGAAGGCCACCCATGTTGCTTAATCGATGCGCCAGGTCACATAGATCACCGTGTGATGATGTCACCGCCGACAGGTTCGCCGTCGGTGAGATTTGGCCGCGCCACCGTAGAGCAGCGTAGCAACTCTGTTCTTGTCTCGATGACATGTGGGGTCCTCTGACCGACGGGTCCCACCGGTCAGCGATAGCAGGAGATAGGATAGGTCATTTGATTCCAGATTTTGAATTGTTTTTTGATTTTTATATCTCTAGTTTGGTAGCTTCAAAAATTGTGCAATAAATTGTGTAGTGTTCCTTAGGAAGTGTAGTATTTAGGAAAAATATATTCTTGGCACTTACAGTAGAATTTTTAGAAGATTTAAATGGAAGTTTGAAATGTGTTTTTGAATGCATGCAAATTTGTTTATTTTATATCTATAGTTCCTGTGCTCCAAAAATTATGAAATTTTTGTGGTAAGCTATTCCTGTCATGTATGAGCTCTGGTAAAAATTTGAGGATCAGTGCATGGGTAGATTTATAGTTATAGATTTTTCTTTTATAAATAGTTAATCCTTGTATGAATTTTTATAAATTATTTATGAATCCAAAATTCATGAAATTTGTTGGGGGTAATCCTAGTACCATAAGGATGATAAGAAAAATAGGAAATTTGTTGCTTGACACTTTTCACTAGGGTTTTCTATTTATGCTACTTTAAGCCTTTCTGTCTTGTCATTTTAGTATAGAATGTTTTACAGTATAAAATGACATGAAACTTTTACAGTAGTCTTTTAGTAACCTTAGTAAAGCACTGTAAATTTTTGAGAATTTATGAAGTACATCTGTTATATGTTTATTATTTAACCTACGTATCCTAATAAAATAATAAAGGCATATAAAGAAATAGTTTGGGCTTCACCATTATATTGTCTTGAATGTATTTGGTATGCTTAAACTGTTGGTAGGCTTTTATGTTGTCAAACTTTGAGTGATTACATGAAGTAGAAGTATTGTTGCTTTAAAATGCAAATTTAAAAGGATTCCGGATAGATTCTGTAGTTTGATAAGTTGCATGATAGGGATGATGTTTGCTGTAAAAATGGTTAATAACAAAGTTGTGGATAATTTGGTAAGCTTTCCAGAAAGTCTAGGATCACTACATTTGGATTAGTAGAACTCCAGTTATGAGTGAAACAAGTAGCTACAATTTTGTGATATAGTAGATGCATTGTGGAAATAGTTAATTAAATAATCGAGAAGAGATATGCACCTACTCAATAAACATGATGCACTTGTTAACACCATGCTGTTACGAATACTTATATCAATGCATTCATCATGTGTCATCATGCTATACTTGTACGCATGTATGCATTCGCAATACCTTATGCCATATTCATGCATCTAGGATCGGAGGAAGAAATAACGTTGCTGGACTTCAAAGAAGCAGAAGAAGGGGACCAGTAGGAGAATCCTCAAGTCACAGCTCCTGAAGGCACGGAGCAGAATCCTGAAGAGGTTCCGGAGTGTCCTGACCACCGCCCCACTTCCTCTCTGCGAGGCAAGCCCCAGAGCATTCTAAGTCTCCCAGTATTTTATAAATGATTACTTGCGTATTTATGATTGATGCATTAGGTTATAAGAGTTGAATGGAACCACTTGATGCATATACATTCCTTGTCCAGATATTACACCTTTAACCGGTATAGGTCTAGGATCGAATATATGCTTAGCCATGCTTAGACCGGTAGAAGTCAGGTGATGTCCTGTCACCTGCGAGATATAGGTGGATACCGGAGCACGGTTGGCTATATTTGCTATCGTGGAACAGAACCATGGGGTAAAAGAAAATTGAGACCGGGCGGGAAGTCGATAGAGAAGCAACAAGACATGGAGGTATTGGGTGTGGATCTATCCCCGTCTATGTCGATTAAGGACCGTACCATTGTTGTTGCTTCTGACAAGATTGAACGAATGCCTCTCACTTAGCTGGCCGGATAACTCGTTCCGACCGTGAAGCCGAGTAATTCAACTCAGGCCGGGACCCATTTTGTTGTGCGCTCCTTCCAGGGAATGATCAGACTAAGCCCAAGGGTAGGCTAGGCCTAAACATCCTGGCATCTGGTGTTCTAGATTGTGCGGCGCAGTACGGACCCATGAAATGTAGACCTGAGTTGTACCAAAGGTGACCTAAGGCTGCCTTCGCGCGGTATGCCTGGGTTTGTGTTAGGAATAAATTCCCAGCTAATTGAAATCGATTCGAATTGCCGTCTCTCCCGGATAGTGAGAAACTTGGCTAGTCCCAACATCGTAGTAACTGTGTTATGGAACATGATGGTTTGAATGAATATGGAAGTACAATACCTGCTATGGTTACTATTGTATGCTTTTTAAATGATATACCACATGTTTGGCATAGGATAGTTTCTAATCTAGAGATGGATAGTTATAATTAACTTGTTAAAGGAATTTGAATTGTACGACTAAGTCAATCGCCTTTATGCAAAATGTTGTCAAGCTACGTCCACTTATATAGCCTTGCATAATCCTTAGAGTCATTTTATTTCTGGTTTATGATGGGTAAGTCTAGCTGAGTACCTTCTCATACTCAGGGTTTTATTTCCCATTGTTGCAGATGGCACTATGTATCATGGTTATTGCAAGAGTTGCTTCTATCCCGCCATGGATGAGGAGTAAGCCTTGGGCAGGCTTCTTTATTAATCCCTATCTTTGCTTTTGTGGACCGTGATCCTACTTGGCACTATATCAAACTATGTTGGAAACTTTATTTCGAACTTATTTGCTTCCGCTTTATCTATCAAACTCGGTTTGTAATAACTTTTATTCGTACTCTGATGACAAATTGTATCTGTGAACTTTATGTAATATGTGGCATGTATGTTGAATCATGTACGATCTTGGTTGTTGTAAATCGTTTATCGAGACCCATCGTGGTACTCAATGGACTACCGGGTTTATATGGGTTCAAGTATGACAGTGCGACCACTTGCGGGCTACCATTGTACTTGTACTCTTATAAATTAGTCGGTTCTGCGATAGCTGGTATCAAAGCAAGATTCAACGTTAATTGTCACATGTGTATTTAAAACAAAAGTTTTTGTTTCCAAAAACCCTTCACTAGCAACTAATAGTTATATTATAGTATTTGAAATCTAAAGTGTGCCAATGATCACTTTCCTTATGCCCGAATTAAGGACATTAGGTGGCTATTTAAGTCGGATTTTTTACTTCGTCGTCCATACAACATGCTATTGTATGGATGCCATTCACTTGAGTGGTAATGTATGGATCAAATGCCTCTACACCAAGGTAAGATGATGAGTGTATGACTGCAAGATGTGAGCATGCGGTCAGGGAGAGTTAGCTTTGGTACAGCTATGTATGCATGCTTGCATGTGTATATGGTACATATTTAATTATGGGTTTAAATTATGGTTGGGTAGATTGATACGGAAGTATATGTATGGGTATACATATATGGAAGTATTTACAATTACATTCTGCATATTTCATTATGGGTTTAGGGCTGAAATGAAATTTTATGTAGGTACACTAACAACGAACCGTGTAGCTCGACTAGTTACGATATATATGAGAGAACGTGTGTATGCCACCGTGTCTACCGTTAGAAACAAATTTTTCCTAAGTTTGTGAGGACGTATGGAATGAGCATGCATCATGATAATTACCATTCCCATAATTAAATTGTTCCTCCCTTTATAAAATTCTTACTTGGATATGTAACTCTTCTCCATTATGGCCTAGTCTCTCACCAAGTGGTACATGTTAATGGGGCAGATGGCACGCACAAAGCAGACCGCTCGCAAGTCCACCGGAGGCAGAGCTCCCCGCCGTCAGCTTGCTCCACATACTCATCAACGCCACACGTTTCTTGGAGAGTTTGGGATGCCTACACTCTTGTGGAGAGTGCTCAGCTATGTAGGTTATCCTGATGGAATGGAGCCCCGCTACTTCTGGGTGAATGAGCAGTTGGGGGAGGGTCTCTTGGTTACTGTGGCGGCCGTTGTTTGTCCCCGAGGTGACGATTCTGAGTGGATAGGTTGGTGTTATGAGTCAATTGGCAGGACTGCTGAAGAAGCAGCTGGTAGGGCAGCCTTTGGGATACTGAGGGATATCATAGATCATTTTCCTCAAGAGCTGGCAGCCGCTTTGGTTGGAGTCTTTCCAAGGGGAAACCCCTCCACTGACTCATGGCAGCAGGCAAGAGGAAGATCTTTGGAGATTGGTGCAGCAGAAGGGCAGAATAGTGATAACCCTGCCCTGAGCGCCATGTTCGCAGTGATGAAAGTGTTAGATGGAGTAGAAGGTAGCCTAAGATGTGTGTCTAGTGCTCTTGGTCATGCCCGCGAGGACCGACGTCAGCTTTAGAGGGAGCACGACGCCGAGATTGAGAGGCTCAATGCAGAGATGGCTCAGTTAACTCACCAGAGGAATGTAGCCTGGTCCACAGAAGATGTTCTGAGAGCTCGACAGTTTGAGCTGGAGCAGCAGCTGGCCAATGCGGAAGAGTACAACGATAACCTACATGAGGAGGTTCATCAGCTGAATAACCAGCTCCACCCTTATGTTCCACCTGGGGCTGTAGAAATGGATCTAGAGGAGGACGAGGAAGAAGAAGAAGTGGAGCCTGAGGGAGGAGAGGATCCTATCTTTGACCTCAATAGTGATCATGATGAGGATTAGATCGCTTAGTACTTAGTGGAAGGGCTAATGTATCACCTTTATTCATGTAATGGACCTATAATTTGAATTTGGTATTGGTAATCCGACTATCATGTAATATTGTTAATCGC
Source organism: Miscanthus floridulus (assembly GCF_019320115.1). Taxonomy (NCBI): domain Eukaryota; kingdom Viridiplantae; phylum Streptophyta; class Magnoliopsida; order Poales; family Poaceae; genus Miscanthus; species Miscanthus floridulus. Next base: position 76,002,103 of record NC_089581.1, read on the forward strand.
ACGACTATCGCACGTTTGGTTGAACATCAATGCAATTCCAGTCCTTTGTTGGTGATCACAATTTAAATTTACATGCGTTATGAGCGCGATAAGTGGTCAAATTGGGGATGCCATGTTGCAAGAATGAATTGTTATGCCTCTGTTTTTATTGTGAATTTGAGAATTTTCTCCAGTAATTTTAGTTTGGCATGATTATGATTCATCTGCAATCCCTTGACATCAACCAATAATCGCTTATTGTTGCAACTTCATAGATGACGCGCACCCATGCTAGAGCTGGTGGCAGCCAGGATGGCAATAATGATGACTTGCCACCCCCACCGCTGCCGTCCGCTCAGGAGTTCTTTACCTAGTTCTTGGGGAGCCAAAGGACAATGGAAGAAGCTTTGCGCCTCATCACGCAAAACACCGCTCGGGGCCACCCACATCAACCAGGGGCTGAGCCAAATCAGCATAGTACATTCAAGGAATTTCTAGATATGAAGCCTCCAATCTTCAAGGTGGCTGAGGAACCACTGCAGGCTGACGAGTGGCTCAACACCATTGAGCAAAAATTTCATCTGCTGAGGGTCACAGAGCATCTGAAAGCTGAGTTTGCTTCTCATCAGCTGCAAGGACCAGCAGGGATTTGGTGGACACATTTCTTGTCGTCTTTGCCTACTAATGCACGAGTGACCTAGGAATAGTTCAAGCTAGCTTTTAGGGGACATCATATTCCCCCAGGCCTAATGTGCATGAAAGCTGCTGAATTTATGAGGCTCACTCAAGGAACGAAGACACTCACAGAATATATGCACGCATTCAACAACTTGTCCAGATATGCTCTAGGTTTTGTGGATACTGAAGAGAAAAAGATAGAGAGTTTCAAGCAAGGCTTGGGTACCAAACTGATGAAGACCATGGCCAATTCTAGATGTGCCACGTACAATGAGTTTATTAGTGATGCCTTGACCCAAGAAAACCACAACAACATGCATGCCGTTGCTAAGGGTCGCAAGAGGGCATATGAGGCAGGTGCCTTCGGATCTTCCCAGTCGAAAGCGCCTATCATAGCTAGGCCACAATTCCGTCCACCTGCACCCAAGTTTAGGCCTCCACCACCTAAGGCTCAGAACGGCAGACCATAGAAACCATTCCGTAAGGCGTTCACTATTGCCTTACCAAAAGGGACTGGCAGTCAGGGAAGCTCCACAGGACCTAGGAATATTAAGCCATGTTTCAACTACAACCAAATGGGTCATTGGGCCAAGGAATGCCCCCACCCCAAGAAGAATGGCAACCCAAATCAGAACAATCAGAGGTAGGCAAACGCAAGGGCATGTCCGGGATACGTGCATTATACCGCTGTTGAGGAAGTGCCCACTGGAGAAGTTATCACGGCTGGTATGTTTCTCATCAACAAGCATCCTGCTATTATTTTATTTGATTCAGGAGCTTCTCATTCATTTATGAGTCAAGCATTTGCATCTAGACATGATCAAGAAATAATTGAAGTAATCAAAGGGGGTTATAACATAAGTTCAGCAGGGGGTACTGTTACTACCAAAAAGATAGTAAAAAATGTACTCATCTCTATACAAGGGAGGGAGTACACAACGGATTTGATAATATTGCCCGGGTTACCGATAAGTGTAATCTTAGGCATGAATTGGATGAAGTATCATGGTGTTCTTATTGACACTAGCACCTATACTATTATGTTGAGAGAACCCACGGGAGGGAATGCTTTTCTAGTACCACTCTCCCGCAATTTTGAACTCCAACATTTAGCTTGTGCTATCCAAACCACCACACTTTATGATATCCTAGTGGTTTGTGAGTTTTCGGATGTATTTCCAGAAGAATTACTAGGCTTACCACCTGATAGGGAGGTGGAATTTAAGATTGAGTTGGTACCAGGTACAGTACCCATATCAAGAAGGCCTTATAGAATGCCACCCAATGAGTTAGCGGAACTTAAGGTTCAATTGCAAGATCTATTGGACAAGGGTCTTATCCAACCTAGCTCATCTCCGTGGGGATGTCCAGCCTTGTTTGTGAAAAAGAAGGACAAGTCACTGAGAATGTGTGTAGATTACAGACCACTCAATGCTGTGACCATCAAGAACAAATATCCATTGCCTCGCATCGACATCTTGTTCGATGTAGCACCTGGTTTTAAAGACAAAACCAGATACACACTATATGTGAGCCCAGAAAGTCAAATCTCACATATAGCCACAAATAAGGGTAATATCAATAGACAATACTTATTACATAACATATTAGTAAAAGAAAAGTACCCTCAGAGTATAGACAGTGGAAAATAGACTCTGATCTTCTAGCAAAGACTCCAAATCCATAGGGACAACTGACTGGTTGACCACATGCCTAACTCCTCCAAACCAGCGATCTGGTACCCATCCAGGATTTTTATCCAAAGTATAGAAAAATAAAGCAAGCGTAAGTACATGTCGTACTTAACAATTATATCATGGGGTTCATGAGGCTCAAAAGGGCTGACACTGGTTTACTGCGATTAGCTTTAATAAATCATCTTTTAAGCAATTGAGTAGCAAAGGATTTATCATTCCCTTAAACACATGATCAGGTAAACACGATTAATGTATAGCATAAACAATCAATTATTAGCATCATCATTATCCATTAGTGATCATCTCTATTCCATAAGGGTCCAAGGCCGCTCATGTCCGTGAGCATGGCTGTTATAACTGTTTTACACTCTGTAGAGGTTGTACACGTTCACTGTGAGTTGTGATTTACCCTTTCACCTAAGGTAGCTATTCTCTTGACCCACTTCTAAGGAAGGTCAGCAGGGTTCACTATGAAGCCTTTCAAAGAATTCGTCTAACAAGTTAGGGTCGCTAGGCGTATGTGGCCCATCTCTAGGAGTGGCAAGCGTGGGCATCGCAGCACGGTACACACTTCCCAGCAGCAAAGGAAACATACCCTGTGCCTCAAAGGTAACCACTAACAGGCTAGAAAAGATCCTCATACTGAGCTAAAGCCAGAGCCATATGGCCCTCACAGCTGTACTGTAAGTCCCGGATGATCGCTTACAGATAAGTCCTTAGGGAGAGGAATCTGAAGCATATAAACACTTCAGCCCCCTGTTTCCATGTTACTAAAAAGTCATGTTTTAATGTTTATTGCATATACCATTAGTCAAGTTACAAGATCATGGTTTTGATTAAGCACTAGCAAAAACTATCCCATGCAATATCCCAAAGGTTTCAAGGTGCAAGATATCAAATATCTAGGATATCCTTAATGGTAACAAGGGAGACACATGCAATATGAATTAAGTGTTTAAATGTGAATAGGTAACAAGGATAGTCCCATGCTATACTTGTCTTAACTTGCTTTTCCCCCAAAGCAATACGCTCAAAAGTCTTTAGTATTCCACTTTCAATCTTCTGTTTCCAATTCTCAGCTTCTAGTCTTCAGAGAACTGCTTCTTAATCACCACGTAAACCTCACCGATTGACTGAACCATATGTCACCACACAAACATCCATACATGGCATACAAATAAGAATATATGAGAACAGTACATCAACCAATAAAATAAGCAAAATGGTGTATCGCTGCGAACACACAAACGCAAAAGACACGCTATATGCGATTCAACGAAAAACGACTATCGAAGGATTTTTAGTACAACGGAAAACAAAACCTATCCATTTAACTTATTTTAACTGTAGAAACACATGTAAATATTTTCATTAATCAACTTGATTCATTGCTTAAGAAAGAGCGTAGTATAAAACCACTAACGCCACTGCATAGAATACGCCGATAACGAAACTATCGTTAAGAAGAAACAACTACTGAACAGTTTTATATATATTACAAAAGAAACATTTACGAGCGTGATTCATGTTAATTAAGAAAAACCATGTGAGTAGTACCCACTCAGGTTACTCAGAACGTATTCAATTTGAAAAGTTGAGTTAAAGCTAATTATATTTTATTTATAAAAATATCTCATATCCTTTAAGTCATTTAAACATTTAACCGGAAAGATTAAAGGACATGTGACAAAAGCCATACGAAAGCATCATGTGTTGAAGTTGAACTAAGCATGCTATAAATTAAAAATGTATTAATGTCAATATTAATCATAATGATAGTGATTTATGAAAGACTGATGTATTCACCTAAGTTGCTTTTAATTATAAACCCAGTTGCATAACCATTAAACAAATTAACATTTATCTTATAAATTTTTGAGATATGAGACATGTTAAACGTCACTGCTAACACGTAGCATTAGTCAAATTATATTTTAATTTAGAAACTGAGTTAGAGTAATCATGTTTTATAAATGTTGCCAGGTAGATTAAGCAAGTTAAACTTAAACTTTGCAATAGTAAAATGCATGTGAGAGCATCTATACAAGTTTATCATATATACAATGGGTTTAAACTAACCAAACTTATAATTGAAAAGAATATTAATATCAACAATTAATCATATTAATATTATACATGAATTGCCAAGATATAAAACATATATTACTTAATTGTAAAACTATTTGCATCCGTACTTAATCATTTTAATATTTAATTATAAAAGCGTAATAGGGTAACATGGAACACATCGTCATGAACACGTATCACCCATTGCGATGAAACTCGCGCAATCGAATCGAAATTAAAAACCTAAATCAACTTTAATTAATCAGCAATTAATTAATTATAGACACAATTAACATTTTAATAAAATAAATTCATAAACATGTGATATACAAACTAATAACTCTACTGCTTAGATCTCGACGACACGAAACTAATGCAACTAGAACGAACTGAATCAGAGCTAGGATGATTAAACTGCAGAGATTACGAACCAGTGGCAAATTTGTAAATACGTCATCTTCTACCTTGGGCTGTTGCTGATCGTGGCCAGCCATGGAGGCTTGCTGTTGCTCATGGAGGGCGTCCAAGACTTGGCCAGGGCTGGTCGGCGGCCCGCCTGGAGGGCTGCGGGCGGCGTCGGCTGTGGCACAGCCACGTGCGCACGCGTCCAGAGGAGCAGCGGCGGCGGTTAGCCGGCCAGGCCGTGCGGCGTGCTTGCACGCACGTGCAGGGGCACGCAGTGGCTACCTGGCCGTGCTCTCGCATGCAGAGCGTGGACGGGGTCATCTTGCGGTGTGTGGGGACACGGGGTCCGGGTGCTGGGAGGCGTGGCCAAGGCCGAGTCGGCTGGAAACTCGAGAACCGAACGAGCAGCCATGGAGTTCGCCGGAAAACTGATCGGAAGAGAGAAAGAAGAAAGGGAACGCGGTCAACCGGTGACAGATTCACAAAACAAAAAGTGTGACGGTTTAGAGAACGACGAGATCTACCTTGTGGTGGTGGTGGTTGACGCCAGAATGTGACGGTTTGGCCAGAAAAGCTCGCCGAAGAGTTCGCCGGAAACCTAGCTGTGCCAAACTTCGGCGTCCGATCTGCGAGGCTACGAATGGTGGCTCGTGAATCGGGCTGTACTTCTGGAATCCTCGCATCGAGGGCTACGCCGTCATATATATATACATAGGGTTTGGAGATTTTGGAAAGTGAAGATATTTATTAATTATTGATTTTCGGAATTAAAGTAATTATAGAAAATCGGGAATTACTATTTAGCCTACGAAAAATATCTCTGAGCTCTGAAAAATTCTAGAAACATTCGTAGGGATAGATGGAAGGATAAGGAACATAACCAAAGTGGTTTTACTCCCCGAAAAGACTTTTAGATTGATCAAGGAAAAAGACAAAGCTCCAAGAAATAGGAATTTAATCCCAAAAAAGGTCGGAAAGTTTTCCGGAAGGAAAGGCATCGTTCTAACGCGTCTTAAAACCTTTTCCAAGCCTTTGGATTTTGAAAACAAATCATCTTATCTATCTTTTGTTTTTGCAAGTTTTCAATTTCTTTTAAACTACTACTTGAAAATAATATTTTGAAGATTGAGATTTGAATTTATTTTCCAAACCACTCATCACAAAAGTACCAATGTAACCGCATTCAAACCACTCATCACAAAAGTACCAATACAACTGCATGTATGCGCAAACATGTTGCTACCCTTATGTTGGATTTAATTTAAAGAAGATTTTCTTTTACCTATGTTTTTATGAGCACAAAACAATTAACAGAAATCGTTTTACTCTTTTTAGAAAGTAGCCAATTTTAGGGTGTTACATTCAATCAGCTAGCAAAGGCAAAGGTATTCTCCAAAATTGACTTGAGATCAGGTTACCATCAGATAAAGATCAGACTGGAAGATATACCTAAAACTGCTTTCTCTACTAGGTACGGCTTATACGAGTATTTGGTTATGTCTTTCGGACTAACAAATGCTCTAGCCTACTTCATGTACCTGATGAACTCGGTATTCATGCCCGAGCTCGACAAGTTCGTGGTCATGTTTATCGATGTTATATTCAGAAAATGAGACAGATCATGAAGAACATCTGAGGATTGTCCTATCCAGACTGAGGGAGCATAAGCTATATGCGAAATTTAGCAAGTGTGAATTTTGGTTGAGCAAAGTACCTTTCTTAGGTCACATCTTATCAAAAGATGGAATCTCTGTAGACCCATCAAAAGTACAAGAGGTCATGGATTGGAAAGCCCCAACTTCGGTTCATGAAGTTCAGAGTTTTCTAGGGTTAGCAGGATATTATCATCGTTTCATTCCAGATTTCTCAAAGATAGCTAAGCCTATGACCAGACTACTTTAGAAAGATGAGAAGTACAAATGGACACCAGAATGTGAAGCAGCTTTTCACACCCTCAGAACTTTGTTGACTACAGCACCTGTGCTAGCACAACCAGACATTGAAAAGCCCTTCGATGTATTTTGTGATGCATCAGGCATAGGCTTGGGTTGTGTGCTTATGCAAGAAGGAAGAGTTATTGCATATGCTTCTCAGCAATTGAGAAAACATGAAGTCAACTACCCTACACATGATTTAGAACTTGCAGCAGTTGTTCATGCATTAAAGATATGGAGACATTATTTGTTGGGCAATCTATGTCATATATATACTGACCACAAAAGTCTCAAGTATATCTTTACCCAACCAGAGCTGAACATGAGACAACTAAGATGGTTAGAGCTAATTAAGGACTACAATTTAGAAGTGCATTACCATCCGAGTAAAGCTAATGTAGTAGCAGATGCACTCAGTCGAAAGTCTCATTGCAACACTACAGAAGCATTATTGGAAGATGGATTCAACTTATTACACCCTGCTGTATTACACAATATCACAATCAGTTGTTCACTTGAGAGCAAAATCATAGAGCTACAGCAGACAGATGTAGGAATAAGTCACATCAAGAGAAAAATGCAAGAGCAAGAAACCAAGCATTTTAGATTGGACGAAAGAGGTATATTATGTTTTGAGGACCGACATGTGGTACCAAAAGACCGTGAGCTAAGGAATCAAATTTTAGATGAAGCTCACTCGTCCAAATTGTCTATCCATCCGGGTAGTAGTAAGATGTATCAAGATTTGAAAACCCATTTTTGGTGGACTAAGATGAAGAAAGAGATCGCAGCCTATGTTGCTAGGTGTGATAACTGCAGTAGAGTAAAAACTGTTCATATGAAATCCGCCGGATTACTTCAGCCATTGCCGATTCTAGAATGGAAATGGGAGGAAATCAGCATGGACTTTATCACAGGCCTTCCAATGATGCCACAAGGTCACGATTCAATATGGGTTATTGTTGATCATCTCACCAAGTCAGCACACTTTATACCTGTGAACACCCGGTATATAGTTGGGAAATACGCTGAGATATATATTTCCCAGATCGTGAGACTGCATGGAGTACCAAGGACTATAATCTCAGATCGAGGACCACAGTTCATAGCTCATTTCTGGGAGCACTTACACCAGGCTTTGGGAACCAAGCTAATTAGAAGTTCGGCATACCATCCGCAAACTTCAGGACAAACGGAGCGAGTGAACCAAATCTGAGAAGATTTGCTTAGAGCTTGTGTTATATCTTTAAAAGGTTCATGGGAGAAATGGTTACCTTTAGCCGAGTTCTCCTATAACAACAGTTATCAAGCGAGCATCAAAATGGCTCTATTTGAAGCATTGTATGGCAGAAAATGTAGAACTCCATTGAATTGGATTGAGCCCGATGAAAGGAGATACTTTGGTATTGACTTTGTCAATGAAGCCAAAGAGCAAGTATGTATCATCCAACAACATATGAAGGCAGCTCAATCAAGACAAAAGAGTTATGCTAATAGAAGAAGAAGGCCACTGACTTTTGAAGTGGGTGACTATGTATACTTGAAAGTATAGCCCATGAAAGGTGTGAAGAGATTTGGGATAAAAAAGAAGCTTTCACCAAGATATGTAGGGCCATATAAGATTTTGGAACAGAAAGGAAATGTTGCGTATAAGTTACAACTTCCACCAGAGATGAGTGCAATATTTGATGTGTTGAAGAAATGTCTTTGAGTACCTGAAGAAGCTATTGCACCCACCAACGTGCAGCTTCAATCGGATTTGACCTATGAAGAAAAGCCAATTCGAGTGTTAGAAGAGTTGGAGAGAGTAACATGGAGTAAGATTATTAAGTTCTATAAGGTGGTGTGGAACAATCATAGTGAACAAGATGCTACGTGGGAAAGAGAAGATTATTTACGAGAAGTTTATCCCGCCTTTTTCCAAGAATGGTAGGTCTTACAAATCTCGGGATGAGATTTTTATAAGGGGGAGGGGATGTAACACCTTAGGTGTTAGCCTTGCATAACTTGACTTGAATAACATGAGCATGATCATCAAGCATTCATAAACAAGCATTTACAATTGAAACATTTGATTGAAACATCTGCAACATTTGCTTGTTATCGCATGTTTCTTTGAACATATGCAACTTTTCTCATTATTTCATGACTCCATGTGTCTATGCATATGATCATGAGTGTATACATGTAGATGGTTGATTTGAGTCACTAAAATATATTGGCAATACTTAGGTTCACAAATGGAACATGGTTCATGAATGTCATTTCCCATGATCAAGCCTTAAGTTAGGTTTCATGTGATTACAGTAAATAGCTCTATGAGTGACTAATACATGAAATGATTGAATAACCTTTCAAATTGCTTAAACATGTTTAGAGTATCATTATGAACAACTTTGATATTCATGGTTAGGGGTAATTAGGTCATTAAGCCATGATTTGAAGTGTATCATCATTTAAATGTGACATGTTTGACCAAATTTGAAGTAGGTGTTAGAGACCTTGCATGGAGGAGATCACTAAAGCAAAGTTGTAGTATTTGCTATAAGGAACAACTTTTATTTTTAGGTCATTGACTGATTCAGCTTCTAACATGCTTGAATTGGTCTCACAAGAATCAGCAAAATCAACATTTCAACACATACAAATTTTTCTAAGTCGTGTTCACTGACCGACTGACAGGCTGACTTTGGGGGTGATTTTACTCAGTCTCGGTTGCGATTTAGCACGAGTTCACTTAAAGAGAATTGTAGTTGGTACATAGGTTTACCATTTTGGTTTAGAGTGTTTGCACGTTAGAGCCACGGATTAGCAAATGAATCATCATGAAAACTCGCTGTCAGGCTCGTATCGGGGTTAACTGACGAACTGATCAACGCCGTTCGGTGGCCGACCGGCATCAGGACCGAGCCACCGCATGGAGGTCGTGTTGGCCGTGCGTCGCCATTGCCCTAACCGCGTAGGCCACGACACGCCTGAGCCGACCATTACCACCCTAGCACCTGCCCGCTCCTATCCACGCCCTTAGTTTCGCATTCCTAGCTCCTCCTTCGCCGTCCACTCGCCCGCAGCAGCTGCAGCCTTGGCACCGCAGCGCCGCCATCGTCGTTGACGGCACAAGCTGCGCCTAGCTACTTTTCCATCACCGCAACAGTACCACCACCTCCCTAGCACCCCACTGCTCCTCCCAATGCCCACTGTTCAAGCTTGGTAAGCTCTAGCCCCACGCACAGTCTCGCCGGAGCTCCACCACCACCTCTGTCACCGTGGTCCCACCTAACCAGACCACCCCAGGCCACGCTAGAGTGCTAGCTAGGTTCGCCATAGCTCTATGATGCTCAGCGTAGCGTTTGATTGAGTCGCCATGGCTTCCACTGGCGTCTCACCGTTGACCCGCACCTCCACCCCGCCATTGACATCACCGTAGCCGCTAGCTCCGACGAGAAGGCCACTCACGTAGCTCAATCGATGCGCCAGGTCACATAGATCATCGTGTGATGATGTCACCGCCGGCAGGTTTGCCATCAGCGAGCTCTGGCTGCGCCACCGTAGAGCAGCGTAGCGACTCTGTTCTTGTCTCGATGACATGTGGGGTCCTCTGATCGATGGGTCCCACCGGTCAGCGACAGCAGGAGTTAGGATAGGTCATTTGATTCCAGATTTTGAATTGTTTTCTAATTTTTATATCTCTAGTTTGGTAGCTTCAAAAATTATGCAATAAATTGTGTAGTGTTCCTTAGGAAGTGTAGTATTTAGGAAAAATATATTCTTGGCACTTACAGTAGAATTTTTAGAAGATTTAAATGGAAGTTTGAAATGTGTTTTTGAATGCATGCAAATTTGTTTATTTTATATCTAGAGTTCCTGTGCTCCAAAAATTATGAAATTTTTGTGGTAAGCTATTCTTGTCATGTATGAGCTCTGGTAAAAATTTGAGGATCAGTGCATGGGTAGATTTATAGTTATAGATTTTTCTTTTATAAATAGTTAATCCTTGTATGAATTTTTATAAATTATTTATGAATCCAAAATTCATGAAATTTGTTGGGGGTAATCCTAGTACCATAAGGATGATAAGAAAAATAGGAAATCTATTGCTTGACACTTTTCACTAGGGTTTTCTATTTATGCTACTTTAAGCCTTTCTGTCTTGTCATTTTAGTATAGAATGTTTTACTATATAAAATGGCATGAAACTTTTACAGTATTCTTTTAGTAACCTTAGTAAAGCACTGTAAATTGTTGAGAATTTATGAAGTACATCTAGTATATGTTTATTATTTAACCTATGTATCCAAATAAAATAATAAAGGCATATAAAGAAATAGTTTGGGCTTCACCATTATATTGTCTTGAATGTATTTGGTATGCTTAAACTATTGGTAGGCTTTATGTTGTCAAACTTTGAGTGATTACATGAAGTAGAAGTATTGTTGCTTTAAAATGCAAATTTAAAAGGATTCTGGACAAATTCTGTAGTTTGATAAGTTGCATGATAGGGATGATGTTTGCTGTAAAAATGGTTAATAACAAAGTTGTAGATAATTTGATAAGCTTTCTAGAAAGTCTAGGATCATTGCATTTGGATTAGTAGAACTCCAATTATGAGTGAAACAAGTAGCTGCTATTTTGTGATATAGTAGATGCATTGTGGAAATAGTTAATTAAATAATCGAGAAGAGATATGCACCTACTCAATAAACATGATGCACTTGTTAACACCATGCTGTTACGAATACTTATATCAATGCATTCATCATGTGTCATCATGCTATACTTGTACGCATGTATGCATTCGCAATACCTTATGCCATATTCATGCATCTAGGATCGGAGGAAGAAATAATGTTGCTGGACTTCGAAGAAGCAGAGGAAGGGGACCAGCAGGAGAATCCTCAAGTTGTAGCTCCTGAAGGCGCGGAGTAGAATCCTAAAGAGCTTCTAGAGTGTCCTGACCACTGCCCCACTTTCTTTCTGCGAGGCAAGCCCCAGAGCATTCTAAGTCTCCTAGTATTTTACAAATGATTACTTGCGTATTTATGATTGATGCATTAGGTTATAAGAGTTGAATGGAACCACTTGATGCATATACATTCCTTGTCCAGATATTACACCTTTAACCAATATAGGTCTAGGATCAAATATATGCTTAGCCATGCTTAGACCAGTAGAAGTCTGGTGATGTCCTATCACCTACGAGATATAGGTGGATATCGGAGCACGGTTGGCTATATTTGCTATCATGGAATAGAACCATGGGGTAAAAGAAAATTGAGATCGGGCAGGAAGTCGATAGAGAAGCAACAAGACATGGAGGTCTTGGGTGTGGATCTATCCCCGTCTGTGTCGATTAAGGACCATACCGTTGTTGGTGCTTCTGACAAGATTGAACGCATGCCTCTCACTTAGCTGGCCGGATAACTCGTTCCGACCATGAAGCCGAGTAATTCAACTCAGGCCGGGACCTGTTTTGTTGTGCGCTCCTTCCGGGGAACGATCAGACTGAGCCCAAGGGCTGGCTAGGCCTGAACGTCTTGGCATCTGGTGTTCCAGATTGTGTGGTGCAGTACAGACCCATGAAATGTAGACCTGAGTTGTACCAAAGGTGACCTAAGGCTACCTTCACGCGGTATGCCTAGGTTTGTGTTAGGAATAAATTCCCAGCTAGTTGAAATTGATTCGAATCGCCGTCTCTCCCGGATAGTGAGAAACTTAGCTAGTCCCAACATCGTAGTAACTGTGTTATGGAACATGATGGTTCGAATGAATATGGAAGTACAATACCTACTATGGTTACTATTGTATGCTTTTTAAATGATATACCACATGTTTGGCACAGGATAGTTGCTAATCTAGAGATGGATAGTTATAATTAACTTGTTAAAGGAATTCAAATTGTACGACTAAGTCAATTGCCTTTACGCAAAATGTTGTCAAGCTACGTCCACTTATATAGCCTTGCATAATCCTTGGAGTCATTTTATTTCTAGTTTATGATAGGTAAGTCTAGCTGAGTACCTTCTCGTACTCAAGGTTTTATTTCCCATTGTTGCCGATGGCACTGTGTATCATGGTTATTGCAAGAGTTGCTTCTATCCTATCGTGGATGAGGAGTTAGCCTTGGGTAGGCTTCTTTATTAATCCCTATCTTTGCTTTTGTGGATCGTGATCCTACTTGGCACTGTATCAAACTATGTTGGAAACTTTATTTTCGAACTTATTTGCTTTCGCTTTATCTATTAAACTTGGTTTGTAATAACTTTTATTCGTACTCTGATGACAAATTGTATCTGTGAACTTTATGTAATATGTGGCATGTATGTTGAATCATGTACGATCTTGGTTGTTGTAAATCGTTTATCGAGACCCGTCGTGGTACTCGACGGACTACCGGGTTTATATGGGTTCAAGTATGACAGTGCGACCGCTTGCGGGCTGCCATTGTACCTGTACTCTTATAAATTGGTCGGTTCTTTGACATTGGCAAGCCAGTCAGAGTGGAATACCTCTCTAATGAATCCAGCTGCCAGGAGTTTGGCAATCTCTTCGCCTATGGCCGTGTGCCTCTTATCATCAAAGCGATGCAGGCGCTGCTTGATGGGCTTTGAGCCTGGGATGAGGCATAGTGCATGCTCGGCGACCTCCCATGGTATGCCCAGCATGTCAGAAAGTTGCCATGCGAAGACATCATGATTGTCGCGTAGGAAGTCAACGAGCTCACATTCCTATTTGGCCGAGAGCTGAGTCCTGATCAGAACCATCTTGGTTGGGTTAGTGGGGTTGATTCCTACTGCCTTGGTTTCCTCGAGCAAACGGAAGGCCATCGAGGAGGTTGGTTTGTTATAGTCTAGGACTACCGGAATCGATGATTCCCCGAGCCATGGGAGCTTGGACGAGTTGATGACTACAGTGGCGAGCTCGTAGTGCTTGCGGCCACACATGAAGGTGTGCGAAAAGGCACTGCTCATGGTGATGATGTCATTCAATCCTAGCATCTTCAGCTTGAGGTAGGTGTAGTTGGGGATTGCCATGAATTTTGCGTAGCATGGCCGCCCCAAGATGGCGTGGTAGGACCCTAGAAAGTCTACCACTTCGAAGGTGAGGACTTCCGAGCAGAAGTTGTCCCAGTTACCAAACATGATGGGCAGGTCGATCTGCCCAAGTGGGTATGCTTGTGCTCCTAGGATCACCTTGTGGAAGGGTGAGCCCGTTAGGCGGAGCTCTGACCGGGGGATGCGCATGGCGTCAAGGGTGTCGACATAGAGGATGTTGAGGCCGCTGCCTCCATCCATCGGCACCTTGGTGAGGCACTTCTTGTGGATGATGGGGTCGATAACAAGCAGGTAGCATCCTGGTCTCATGATGTGGGAGGGATGGTCTCTCTGATCGAAGGTGATCGAAGATTCCGACTAGCTAAGGAAGGTGGGGACGGCCATCTCGGTGGTGCATGCCTCCCTATAGCGTACCTTGTGCTGGAACTTGGACCAGATGGTGTCGGATCCACCAAAGATCATGATGCATTCATCAACGTTGGGGAAACCGTCTCTATCCTTGCCCGCTACGCCTCCTTTCTTGGCTGCCGCCTCTTTGCCATCCCCTTCTTTCGGCCCGCTAGCCTATCTTAGGAAATGTTTGAGGAGCTCACAGTCCTTGTAGAGGTGTTTGATGGAGTAGGCGTGGTTGGTGCACAGACTATCCACAAGCTTGTTGAAGTGGTCAGGCAGTCCCTGTTGGGGCTACTTACCCATGCGATTAGTCGCGGAGACCAAAGCGGTGTTGTTCGATCAGCGGTGATCTTTTTTGTTCTTCTTGCCCCTCTATGTGGAGGGGCCCTCATCTTGGTCCGTGCGCTTAGCCTTGCCTTTGTCCTGGCCCCCGTTGAAGACCGCTCCGATTGCCTCCTCAATGGAGGCATGGTTAGTGGCGACATCGAGCAGGTCATGGGTGGTTCGGGGCTTTAGGCATCCTAGCTTGTGGATTAGGGACTCATAGGTCATCCTAGAGAGAAACACGTTGATGACATCCGCATTGATGACATTAGTGAGGGAGTTGCATTGTTGGGAGAACCTGTGGATGTAATCCCACAGGGACTCACTGGGCTCCTACTAGCAACTCTTGAGGTCCTAGGAGTTTCTAAGGTGGGCATACATCCCCTAAAAATTTCTGATGAAGATCCTCTTGAGGTCTGCCTAGTTGCAGATGCTGTCGTGCAGGAGGAATTCAAGCCATGCCTGAACATGTTCCCCGACGTAGATGGGGAGATACTAAATGATGAAAAAGTCATCATCCACCCCTCTGGCTCCCCGGTGTACTTGGTGATGTTGGTGGGCGGTCGGAAGCACTTTGGGAACGACCCTCTCTAGATACATCAGTCAAAGGCCTATGGTCCCAAGCCCTCAGGGCTAGGACTCCGGTCGTCCAACCGGTGACCATGCCTGGTGCGCGTTTTACTGCTCCCCTCGATGGTTTGGCTGAGATCCATGTCGCCTGCTCTCACCGCCGCTCGGTGGGCGTCATCATCATGCTGGGCCTAATACTGGATGCTGACAATGCTGCGAGTGTCCTGGTGCATACCAGGCCACTCGTGTACCGATTGTCAGTGCAGAGCAGGAGCCAGGTCAGACTAAGGCATAGCTGTTGCCTCCTGAGCTGCACCTGGTGGCTATAGCGGTGAGTGGATGGAGCGATCCGTCTAGCGTGTCCTAGCTCCCCTGGTGGGGAGAGAGGGCACATGTTGGAGTCACGATGTGGAGCTTTCCACCTATTGAATGGTGGTGGCTTCTACTAGAACCTATAGGTTCCATTAGACCGCCCACTCCTAGGGGTCGACGGGCTCAGGAATGCTGTGCAGAAGCATTGCCGTAGTAGCAATGTTTTAGCTAGCCTGAGCGAACTGTGGGAGATCATTCCCCTCATTCATGATGTCATGTTGGACCTAGCGGGCACGACCCCAGGTGCCGCCCACTAGGTTATGCACATGGGGCACAATGTGCTACACCGAGCTTGCCAGCGTAGGTGGCAGCTGGTTATGCCACTGTTGTCATAGTTCCTCAGCATGCCCTTGCGCAAACACAAGGGCCCCCGCACGTAGGTCCAAAGGGGTGTGAGTTTGTGTGGACTCCACAACAACTAACGGCTATCCCGAAGGTCTGCCATAGCACACTCCCAGAATGGATGGTGGCTAGGTGCTACGTCACCGATGCTAGAGCCGTCACTCTCACCCTCATCACCTAGGAGTTCGTGGAAAGTGGTAGGAGCATAGCTCGCCATTCCCATGAATTTGGATGTGAGGGGGGAAGGCAGCAGCGTCCCTCGGAGCCCCCGAGTGCACATGTCTGTGGAGGACATGAGGCCATAGGGGAACCAATCGTATGGTGTCCACGATGTGGTCAGTATGGTCCCTCTGGATAATCGATAGGAGATAGTAAATAGAGAGTAAATTACAGTATGCATATTACTCACAATGGGGTTTGAGCAAAGAGTTTGCTTGGAATGAAGCGCAGATGCCGCATCGTCGAAGTCATCATGTGTCCTAGAATCGATGGAGGGCACCCCTTCGACGGGCGCCAGAACGAGTGCCTCCTCGCGGAGGTGTAGTACGCCGAGCCAGTCAGCGACAAAGTTTAGGCTTCTAAAGAGGAAGGCCTGGGATGGCTCAAAGACTGGTGGAACCCACATCCCAACCGGTGGGAGTGCGGGAAACTCCAGTGAGCCGAAGTGAGTCGAATCGCCTAAGTCTACCATGGTGAAGGTGGCGGAAAAGTTGGCCATCCGATGACCAAAAAGTGTTAAACGTACAACGTCTTCCCCAGAGATGGCGCCAACTGTCAGTGCAGAAAGTGACCAACAAGTAAATATTTGTAGTTTTGCCATACGTTGTGATCGGAGGTGGCCTAGCACTCAATGATATAGGGTTTATACTGGTTTAGGCAACATGCCCTACGTCAAGTTTGAGTTGGTCGGTGACTTTATTCCTGAGCCTAGGTGCTCAAAGTTTGTAGTGTGGTTACAAACGAGAAGGAGAAAGATGGGGGTACAAGAGGTCTGGTCGGCTTAGGTTAGAACGGCCGAGAGTGACAGGAGCTCCACTATGAGCTAAGTGTTCAAGCGTGTGCTTGAGGTTCAAAGCTGGTGGTTCTGTGGTTGTGAACTAGTGAACTTGATCGATCTAATGAATCTGGAATCATTTGAATGTTGGGAGAGAGCGCATCCCCTTTTATAGATGAAGGGGATGGCCTTACAAGTGAGGGGGAGATAGTACGTATGCTTCTAAGCCTTGCTGCCCATGCCAACAGGTACAAAATGATGGTAGGCGCCGACAATACTGTCGAATGTTAGATGCACGTGGGAGGTGGTGTTGTCTTCTTCGGGCATGGTAGACGTCGGCGCCTGTCATACTGTTGATACCTAAGGTAGGCAAGGGGTTTTTACCATGTTCGTCTAGTATGGTAAAAGCCAGTGCCCACAACACTGTCGATGCTCAGAGGCATGTGGGGGGAGCCTTATCGTATGGGAGTTAATGGCGCCCACAATACTATAGAGGAAAATGTCAGCGCCTACAACACTGTTTGTCAGGGAGGTTGTAGAATACTATTTCTATAGGTGTATAGGGTATGGTCCTTAGTATCATGGTTTGACTTGTGCACTCTACCTTGATTTCTCTATTCGTTCCATGGTCCTTTCTGAGCGGGCATCCCCAGTCGGTTGGTCCTAGTCGGTTCTGATCGCGCTAGTTGGAGACGAGCAGTGAGCAAGGTTTTTGCGTACCCTAGTCGGAGACATGGGGTTGGAGTTGGAAGTAGTGTTTTAGCTAGGCCTTTCGGTTGGAGAGGCTGTCTGAAGGCGGCCAGAGACCGAAGTGAGCCCTCTGGTCGAAGAGCTAGGCCAGAGTCAGAAAACAGGCGTCTATCCTTCTTGGCCTGACCTTCTGGTTGGTGATTAGATCGCCCTTCTGGCCTACTATTTAGATACTTGATCTGGCCCATGAGTTGCGTGTTGTCTGCTTGGGCTAAGCCTTTGTTTGGGAAGCTGATCTATGAGGCACCCCAGGTTTATGAACCTGACAATATTCTTTCCCCTTTTTTTGTCTTAATTTTAGTTTCTTTTCAATAGTTAAAAAATGATAAATGAAACAAAATATGAAGTTATCTTTATAATAAATATATATAGCTATAGTAATAGTGTGTGATCTAGTAAAATTGAAAACAAAATAAAAGGTGTGTTTAATTTGTTTCTAAGAGTTGAATAAAATAAAGAGGACTCAAAATAATCTCTTAAATGGAAATGATGAATAGTTGCTTTGTTGTAATTCCTTTTAAGTACCTAGTTTTCAGCCTTGAATTCTCTTGAGTTTTGGATACGACTGATTTGATATAAAGATTTACTCAGAACTTGAAATCCGTGGGTAGCATATGCTTGATCTAAGTCTAGGTAATTGACGGATATGATATGAGAAGGTCTAAGATGTTGTTTATCTTGTTCCAAGTGACACTAAGTTCTGGAGATTTATCTTTTGAAAAACATAAAAATGTTGCATGATGAGTTCCTGTATGACAAAGCTTGAATTCCCATCAGAGCCATACATGTTATTTAGGCTAGAAAAACCTCCACATATATGTTGTTTGCTTTTGAATTGAGTTTTGTCAATCTTTGTTGACCATTATGAGAGGTTTGTCATGCTCTTAAAATAAAGATAATGTACACGCCACATAAACATATACCTACTACTCCTACACTGGGGGTAGGTGCAAAAACATGATTTCCACTTAGATTCACCCAAAACTATTTTACTCCTACACTGGGAGTGAACAAAAACATGCATGATAGGTTTTCCATCCACACCAAATAAATGCTCCAAGTTCTTGTTGCTATCTCTCAAAGTTTTGTTATAGAAAAGAGACATGGGGCTATGCAAAAGTTATTCATAAAAAAGAGAAAAGAAAAAAAAGAGATTGAGAAAAATGGACAAATGTTTGAGATATCTAAAACAATGGGTACTTAGATGCCCGCCTAAAAAAAGATGAATAAGATAGCCCCTGCTCTCTAGCAAATGTTTCCAAGTTTCAAAAGAGAGATAAGTTTTCAAGGAGCAAAGTAGAATTAGGTTAGCCACCATATATATCCACACATATGCATATCTTGATTTGATTGTATGACTCAACTCTCTATGGTCCGTTGTTTGACTTTACAATATATGCATTGCAAGTATGCTCTAGCTTTCTCCCTATCTATGAACTCCACATAAACCTTAGTAGTAGGAAGAGAAAAGACATAACATCTTTATTGCCTTGGTGAGGATCCACAAATACCACATATATTGAGAGACTTGAGAGTGTCATACAATGGAATCTCTGAGTTTTATTTTGAAAACTTATAAAAACTCTGGAATAATGGTGGAACAAAGAACTTGAGACATAGTGCTTGACTTGATCATTCTGTCTTTCAATTGCTCAAGACCTAGTGAAGGCTGAGAAGCCTCATGATTGAAGGTAATATGGGTAAGTTTGAAAGTCAAATTAGTTTATTCTAATCTAGAGGAGAATTTTTGATTGAACACCTGTGTACTTTTGAGGCATGAAAACATTGTAGCAACTCCTGATCCATTGCTGAGTTTAGCTTTGCTCAGGGACTGGCAAAGGTTAAGCTTGGGGGAAATTGTTGATGGTCACTAACATCAATTATAAAACCATCAACATAACCTGTATTTATACTTAATTTGATCACCAAACATAGGTATAGGGGTTTAAAAAAATAAATTCCATGAGTTTTGGTGAATCTATGTTTTTAGCAGGCTTTATCTAGAAAACCACCAAGGGGGACCTATTTGTCAAAGGAAATTATGAAATTCCACCACATAATCGATGGGGGAAGACTCCAGAAGGTGAATCAACGAAGCGGAGCCTATGTCTCTAACATGTGGGGCTGGTTAGCCCCACCTTGAGGCTTCCTGACCTATGGGCCCCCCATGTTAGTCTCCTATTATTATGTTGGTTCTCCACCACCTCCTAGGTTGCATCTATGCCGTCCTTAAAGTCGGTTTGATCCAAGGACTCATGTTGGATGCTTTAGCCTATATATATCATTCCCTACCACCCTCCCTAGAGCCATCCTAAAACCCTAATTCATATCATGAAGATCAGACCAAGCTAGCAAGAGAAGATTTGTCCTCCATAGGATAGTCTTATAAATAATAGTGAGATAGAGAGTGAGGGAAGAGTTTGAAGGAGGTGCCAGCCTGTTGGTGCTCTCTCTATGGCTTGTAGCTTGGGAGATTCAAGTTCTATCTAAGCTTGCATTTGAGATTTCTCTGGTAATCAACTTTTGATTCAAGTAAGCATCTTATTTATATTGTTCTTTAGGTTCACAACTCTCTTTTGAGTGCTTTATTCTCTTCCTTGGGGGAGTAGAGTATTAATCGTAAGTGTAAGCGTGGTGCTTAGACTTAGGTTAATTATGTATGCACCCTGCATTTTGGATGGTGGTAGATCGCGTTTGTGACATAAGTTCTATATAGCCTGTACTATATAGTTTCGTTGATCCTTTGTAGTCCACCTCCTGTCTGTAGGCACATGTAGGACACAGTTGTGAAGGAAAGCATCCTCTACTGGTGTCTTTCCCTAGTAATGTCCCCAATTGAATATTAGAAGACATAAGCTTACCCAAGTCAGAACTAGAAAACTTTAGTTATCCTCTCTATTTATCCTAACCTTGTTGCTACCTTTAGTTAAGTTAGACCATAGTTAGTCTCACATGTTTCCCTATGGATACGATACTTGGAATACCTCTAGGTGAAAGCTACAACGGTATCCATGCGCTTGCAGATTTATCTTCATGCGTTAAATATACCAACAGTAATCAATGCACATGCGCCATCTTTTTCCTTTTTTACCATAGTCATGCCCTCTTTCTTTGGTACAACTTGTATCAGGCTTACCCACTCACTATATGGTAGAGGATAGATTATCCTTGCATGCAAAAGTTTCAAAACCTCTTTCTTAACAACTTCTCTCATCATATTGTTAATCCTACATTGGGGCTCCCTAGAAGGTGGATATGCTGGATCTATGGGAATGCGATGGGTGCAAAGGACATGACTAATCCCCTTGAGGTCTTCGAGCGAGTAGTCGAAAGCAGAGTGATGCTTTTCTAAAATGGTAAGGAGCCGGAGGGTCTCGTCCTTAGAGAGTTTATCGCTAATAATCAAAGGAGACTCTCTATCATTGTTTAGAAAAGCGTATTTCAAACCTGAAGGAAGGGGTTTGAGCACAATGGGGAGTTTTGGTAGCTCTTGAGTTTCATCTAGAGGGAAAGGATCTTGTGGTTCTTCTTCATCTTGGATGAACTCCTAGGCGTCTTCTTCGAGATCTTTGTTGGAGGCTTCTAGGAGAGATGCTACCATAATCTCCTCCATTGGATCCTGCTTGAGACTCAACTCTATCTTAGCATGTAATGAGCGAGTGATGGGAATAGAAAGGTATAGGCTTTTCCTGAGACTTACATTTATACTCCATTTTCTTCCTTCATGTAGGAGTCTCTCTATTGGATGCCCTATCAATAGATCGAACTCCCAAATATCAAAACATAAAAACTCAGATACACCTTTGTTTCGTCTACTTTGATAGGGATGAGGTGGAAATTCCTTCACTAGGAAGGATTTGCCCTGAGAGAATTTTTAAGAGTTTGGCTGTTGGAGTTAAGTGCATATTACTAGGAAGGGTATGTGCAAAAGATTTAGACATAAGATTTGATGAGGACATCGCCAAGATGGAGTCGAGGATGACTCCAATTCGAGAAGGGGAGGATGATGAGGACATCGCCACGCTGGACACACCGACGCCATGGTCTTCCCCAAGTTGCAATTCGTTCCCAACTCAGCTGCCACGTCGCCCTCGGATTCAGCAGACACGTCGTCACTGTTTCGGTCATAACTTTCTCATACGACATCGAAACGGGCCGTTCTTGGATGCGTTGGAAAGGGGACAACGACGCCGTCGTTTTGGATCTGGTCCCAACTCCAGAAGGTCTGTGGATCATTCTGTGTGACCATGGCAAGGTGCTGCATCACCTATTTGGGCCAACTTGGCCATGTATCGTGTCGGGCCTTAAGCCCAAGTTGTGGGCGCCCAACCCCTGGCCGTCCCCAACTCTAGGTCGAGTCTTAGACTATAAACACAGCCGCCGCCGCTGCTACACAATTGGGTTTTGTTTAGAGTTTAGTTTTCCATCGAGAAACTGAATCGTTCATTGTAACTATGGTGACAAATCCATTTACAGTGATCCAGGGCCCCCGTTCTTGATCTCCTCCACTGTGTCGATTAGTCCTTTGGAACTGAGTTCTTGAATCCTCTATTGATATTTGCGTCATTCATATTTGCAATTTTAGATTGCGTGTTTTACCTTCTTGCTTGTGCTCTTCGATTCGCTTGCAGGAAAAGCCTTCTTGGCGAGGTCAATCAAGTTGTGCTTGGTTGATAACCAATGGAGCAGTGGTGTAACGGTTGCAGGGTTCGAATCGCGTCTGATTTGAAGCCGGATCGCCAACGTCGAGATCTCCACAAAATCAAACTTACCGGCTACCTCTCGGAAGATCGGGCCTATATGCATCAAGATTTACACCTACAACCAGATTATAAAAAGCATCGAAGGAGGTTTTACAAATTTGACAACGAATGGAGGTAGAGGTAGAATCTAAACAAATGACTTTAGGAGAAAGCCTGGATTCTCCCTATCTACTCATTGCTTATGATCGTTGTCAACTCCTTCATAGTCTTTTTAAGGAAATTCTCTTTGGTTGGGTCTAGAAGATGTTGATGGTGCCAAAGATTTCCTTATTGCATAATAATTCAAGGTGTTTCAAAAGTCAAAGAAAAGCTCTTCCTCGAAATCAAAAATATTTTCCAAAGGTAGAATTTCTTCCTCCTTGGGTGGTTTGGGAACTTGGAGGACAATTGAGGCATGAAGATGAGTAGCTAAAGGCTTAGGCTCTACTATCATAGGTTCTTCCACACGTGTTTTCTCAACTACATCTTCTAGGCCATCGTCATGAACGCTAGTGTAGGGGGTGTTTTCTATAAGGGTGTTTCTCCCTTCACTAGCAGAGCAATGTAAGAAGGCACCTCCAGAAGCTGTATCAAGAAGCTATGTGGTCTCTCCACAAAGACCTATATAAAAGTGTTGTAAAAGCAAAGGGTCTTGAATGGCATGGTTAGGGCCAGAATTGACTAGGTCATTAAAACGTGCCCATGCCGCACCAAGAGATTCTTTTTCTTTATATTTAAAAGATAGAACCTCTATTCGAAGGCTAACCACTCTAGAGATGAGAAAGAAAGATAAGCAAAAGCTAGAGCATAGAGCTACCCAATCTCCTTGTACACTCCCTATGGTTCGAGTATACTAGTGTTTAGCTCTTCCCATCAAAGAGAACAAAAATAGCTTCCACTTTAAAGTTTCATGTGACATGCCTGCGATATGCAAGCATGCACAAGTTTACTCAAACTCTCATAGGTTAGTATATGGGTTTTCATCACCTTCTCCTAAGAACGATTGTTCCTGGACCAAATTTATTAAAGACGAATGCAACTCATAGCCAGATGTAAGGATAGGTTTTGAAGATTCCGGTTGCTCTAGTTGTGTGCCCGTGGGAGCAGCAAATTGATTAATAGGTGTGATTTTATCCATGCTTTGACGAACCCGGTTTGATGAAATCAAAGCAACCGTTTCCCCAGCAATGATGCCAAAAAACTTGTTGACACCTATGGAGGCACATAGAGACAAAATCCACAAGCACACAGGTATCGAAGTAGTTTTCACCCAGAGTATTATTGAGTATCGTATCCATAGGGAAACATGTGTGTGTTGTCTAACAATTAGTTTGTCCAGGGATAGCAATCAAGGTTTAAGGTATGTGTAGAGAGGATTCCTATGGCTTTGACCCTATGCAAAGCAAGGCTTATGATTCTAGTGTTCACTTTGGGATGCCACTTAGATGGTAAAGCACCGCTAATAGATAACTCTACGACGCGACTATGGTCCTACTAATTTAAGAAGCTGCTTAATTCAGTGTGGACTACAAAGGATAGATAGGGCTATCTCCTCCCGCTGCTACCCCACAACCAAGAAGCAGGGAGCAAACACAGGTAGCCAATAGCCTAAGCACCATGCTTATGCTAATGATTACTACTCTAATCTAGATATCTAACAAAGACTAGAGCACTCAAAAGAACTATGAACCCATGAACGAAATACACACAACTTACTTTAAATAGAAATTAGTTACTAGAAGTATCTCAGATGTAGACTTGGAGAAGCCTAGATCAGCCAAAGTACAAGCCATAGAGGTAGCACCGACAAGTCGATACTTCCACCAAACTCTTCCCTCACTCTCTAACTCAGTAAGTTTATTTACAAGACTAGATCCTATAGAGGACTAATCTTCTCTTGATGCCCTGATCTTGAGATGAGAATATGAAATAGAGTTTTATGATGGCTTCATGGAGGTGGGTAGGGGCTGCTATTTATGAGGGGGTGCCTGGCACCCTCCCCCTCTAAGTAGCCTACACCATATCTCATTAAAATGCACATGGGCCTTTATGGGCCAAATTCTAAATTGAGCCCATAAATGCATAGCATGGCTCTATCTCATACCTCTATTTGAACCAACATTGAGCAACGGCGTAGATTGATCATTAATGGCAGTGGAAGAACCAACGTCGAAGTAGAGCATGACAGGTGGGACCGGGAGGCTGGCCGGCGGCTGACCCCACCTAGCAGCCACTCGTGCTCTGTCATGGTGTGATGTCCTCTGGTGTCATCTAGAGTCTTCTGGTGTAGGTTTCATCATGGATAAACGTGATTTGTTTTGATGATTGGGTCCACCTTGCTTGTTTTCTAGATAAACCCTGCTAAAAACATAGATTCACCAAAACTCATGGAATTTGATAGTTTAAACCCCTAAACATATCTTGGTGATCACTTTCATGCATTTATACAAGTTATATTGTTGATTTATAATGAGTGTTAACTACCATCAATAGGGGTTATAGTAGTTCTTAAATACCCTCTTCAAACTGGCGTGGGAACTCGCAACAACAACATGGTTCAGATTACCGGATGGGTGGGCGACCGGGTGCACGAGATGATTTAGATTACCGGGAAATGCAGAGTTTTCTGGTTCTCTTTCTAATCTGCATGTTTCTTTTTGTTCACATTTTAGTGCACATGCAAGAAAGTCTGAACGTCGTTCTTTTGATCTTGTCGGACTACTATGAGTAGAATTATTGCCTAGGTACGATGTCTTTTGATCTTGTCGGACACATCTCAATAGTAGTAGCAGTAGGATGTGTGGCTTTGGTCTAATGTAGAGAACCATGCAACGATGATTTTATTTGGACAAGTCTTGCCTCCATCTAATGCAGAATGGAGGTGTCGGTGCAGAAAGTGACCAACACATAAATATTTGTATTTTTGCTATATGTTGTGATTGGATGTGGCCCAACACTCAATGGCATAGGGTTTATACTAGTTCAAGCAACATGCCCAACGTCCAATTTAAGTTGGTCGGTGACTTTATTCCTGAGCCCAGGTGCTCAAAGTTTGCTATAGGGTTACAAATGAGATGGAGAAAGATGGGGGTGCAAGAGGCACAGTCAGACTCTGGACCGAAGGGTCGAGAGTGACAGGAGCTCCTACATGCACTAAGTGTGGGGGTATTAACCCCTATACCCTTATGGCTAAGCTTGGGCCAGCCCGGATCGGTGGGTCCGATCCACCAAAAGACGATGTGCGGCCCAGCCAACCTGATCGGAGTCTCGCGCAAGGAGTCAAGGCAGATTTGGTGATCAATCAAGATCCTGGTCGGTTAGAATAGGAATCCTTATCCAGCCACATATGGCAATTGTAACTGGCTAGGATTAGTTTCCAGATCTATAACCCTGCCCCCCGGACTATATAAGGCAGGCAGGGGACCCCTCTAAAAAAGATCTCTCATTGACATATAGCAATACAAATCAGACGTAGGATGTAGGTATTATGCCTTCTTGGCGGCCGAACCTAGATAAATCCTCGTGTCTATCTTGCGTCACCATCTTGTTTGTGGCTTGCGTATCTGTCTGTCGACAATCTACTACCTTGGGCATACCCCTAGGTAGACTACTGACCATATTTCATCGACAGTGGCACGCTAGGTAGGGGGTGTGCGTACTGCTCTCCAAGCAAACAAGATGGTCATCATCTCTGGCTCCATGGCTACACCGAACAGCCTCACATTCACCGTTGGCCAGATCACCTGGACCACTAGCTCCGACGACTTCATCGCCATGACCCTGGAGGAGGCATGGATTTAGTCTGCGCCGACCACTACTTCACCTGCATCGGCTATGGCTCCGACCATGATGGATCTAGCTCTGACCATGGTACATCTGGCTCCGACCACGCCTACATCACCTTCAGCCACGCCGACAACTCGTCATCCGTTTCCCTGCTACAAAGGGAAGCAGATCGACAACACCGACCTGCTCGACTCCATCGATCGGGTCGGCACCAAACTCACTGAAACCCTAGCTCTGGTAAGTACAATTCAAAGTCAACCTAATGAGCAAGTAACCGCTCCCCACAACAGATCTACCCGACTAGCTCAGACCAGTCGTCCTACACGACTTGGTATAGATCTCGTGGTCACATCTACTCCTGAAGGGCGCTCTGCTCGTCACCGGCCAGCCTTCGCGACGGGTCTCTAGCTCTCTGAGTACGAAGCCTCGACAGAGAACCACTAGGTCCAGCCCTACGGCCTGCGAAACGCTGCCTCCAGCTACGCCTACAACCTACAACGCTGCTTGGATCTGTGTTTTATGCACCGACCTTGGCCGAAGCCACGTAACTTTGTCAACATGATCCGGATTGAAGATTATCAAGAAGGATCCGTCCACACAGTCCAAGAGGGTGACTCCAGCTCCTCGTCTGGCACCGCATCTAATGCATCTATCCACACCGAGCTTTAGCATCACGAAGATGAAGGCGTCAAGTACAATCTGGATATCCTAGACCACGCCCCGGGGTTCTCACAATTCCCATCTTTCCTGCCAAGACGAGGGGATTTGATCCATGTTGTCAGCAATGACAAACCGCCAGCAGTTGGCGAAACAGAACAAGAAAGGACTGCACATGAAGCATGCAATATTGACCGGTTTAATCGCCAACAAATCGAAGCTGAAGCAGACCAGGAGGCACAACACATAAGGGTCCAACCATGTGACCTCAATGATGCTTTCGACAAGGTGGGGGACAAACAGGTCTTCAGGACTCCAAGTGCCAATGTAGCCATCGCCATGGCGACAATGCAACGGCTACCCAACACCCCAGAAACCCAAGCAGTTTGCGATGAAATACAAGCCTATCTGACGGCTGCTATGGCCTAGACTGTGGAGATTGTAAACCAAGCTCAAGCTCCATCTGTCTTAGTTGAGTCAAGCCACAGTTGCCAGCACCCAAGTCACTCACAGCCACTCAACCAACGTGGCCCACGCAACAACGACCCATCAGACAACCGTCAAGGTGTAAATGGTGGCCATGATGGTGGCTAGGATGACAACTACCATCGGGACAACAACCGCCGCAATGTCCAGGATGATAACCGTCGGGACAACCGCGACAATCGCCGTGATAACCATGGTCGTAGGGCTAATCCAGATGGCAATCGAGATCGCCACGATGTCAATAACGATCTCCGCCATTACCTCGGTGGACGCGATCTGTGCGCTCGCATCAACTAGAGAGCCGACGATCG
Organism: Miscanthus floridulus; assembly: GCF_019320115.1. Lineage (NCBI taxonomy): Eukaryota > Viridiplantae > Streptophyta > Magnoliopsida > Poales > Poaceae > Miscanthus > Miscanthus floridulus. Next base: position 76,029,642 of record NC_089581.1, read on the forward strand.
AGCATCCCATGAAAGTTATCACTGTATGGAATATGACACTGCCCATGGCCCGCCGGGTTTGAAGCAGTTTACTCCACACCTTCACCAAGTCATATGGCCCAAGAATTTCAAGCTCGAGAAACTTCAGAAGTACGATGGCAAGGAAAACCTCGAATTATGGGTCATGCTCTATGAGACTGCATGCAGATCAGCCATGGCTGATGAGCACATCATGTCTAACTATTTCCCAGTCGCTATTGGCCATGCGGGTCACCAATGGCTAGTCAGCTTGCCGGCGAACTATTTCGACTCTTGGTAGGAGCTCAAGCAAGCCTTCATCGACAACTTCATTGCTACTTGTGAACAACCAGGCAACAAATACGATCTGCAACAGATTCGAGATCAAAAAGATGAGCCACTACACGAGTATGTCCAGCGTTTCTCGGAGATGCGCATCAAGGTCCCATCAATCTCCGACAACGAGGCAATCGAGGCTTTCATCACTGGCCTCCACTTCCACGATGCCCTAAGGGATAAGCTGCTCCACAAGAGACCTAAATCGGTCACAGTGCTCCTAGCCACTGCTAAGAAATATGCGGATGCCGATGACGCTAAAAAGATAATTATTGAAGAAGCAGTAAGGGTTCCACACTCCGACCACCCCCACACCGCGATGACTACCACGGCAACCGTGGTCGGAACAACAATTTTGACTGCCGCAACCAATGCAATGACTCCCGCGACCACCGTGACCAACGTAATCAGCAGCGTAACTGCCGTGACGATTACAGGAGCAAGCATGCTTGGGAAGACGACGGTGAGGTCAACACCGTTAAAAAGGGTGGCGGATGTCATAACTATGAAGACGACTACGCCAAAGCATTGAAAGGGCCCTGCCAGCTCCATCCTAAGTCAAACCATACCATGGAGAATTGCCGCGTCCTCAAGTCTATCTACACACATCAATAGGCTCTGGATACGTCCGACAAGCCTAACGACGTAGGGGAATAGCGCAACGAGGATAACGATGATGACGATACAGACCCTCGTCACAAGTATGTCAAGCCAACCGATCGCGTGCACACCATCATCGGAGGCAAAGTGTCCATCGAGACCAAATGAGAACACAAGCTGCTCGCCCGCGCTTGCTTGAACATGGCCAACACCGACAATCTCCTCACCGATCCGCGGCTCCCTCCATGGTCTCACCACAAAATCTCCTTTAGCAGAAAGGACCAATGGGCCGCAATACCTAAGCTAGGGCGTTTTCCCCAAGTCCTCGATCCTTGTATCAACAAGGTTCAGTTCGATAGAGTACTGATCGACGGCAGCAGCTCCATTGATATATTGTTCAAGAACAGTCTACCCGCCCTAAAGATAGCTTAGGCGGACCTCAAGCCATACGAGGCACAGTTCTAGGGTGTTCTCCCCGGACAGAGCTCTACACCTCTCGAGCAGATCACGCTACCTGTGCAGTTTGGGACCCCAGACCACTTCCGCACCGACTACATCAACTTCGTGGTCGCCGACTTCGACGGCACCTACCATGCTATTCTTGGTCGACCATCGCTCACCAAGTTCATGGCCATACCTCATTATAGGTATCTAGTGCTCAAGATGCCTACCAAGAAAGGAGTTCTAACCCTCCGAGGCAACATGTATGCAGCTTATACCTGTGAAGATGACAGTTTCAAAATAGCAGAGGCTCACGACCTCTCTATTCACATGGCCAAGACCATGCTCGACACCAAGAAGACCTTGACCGACCACCAGGAGATCCCGAAGCTCGAGGCTCCACGCAAGAACATCAAGTCCAAGGAGCACAAGGTGATCTAGTTGGTCGACGGTGATCCTAGCAAAACGGCCCTTATCGGGGCCAACGTGGATCCCAAATAGGAAGACGCGCTCGTCAGGTTCTTGAGGAGCAACGTGGATGTGTTCGCATGGAAAGCTGCTGACATGCCCGGTGTACCTCAGAACTTGATCGAGCACTCCTTGAATGTCAACGGCAAGGCCAAACCTATCAAGCAAAAGCTACAACGGCTCGCTCGTGACAAAAAGGAGGCGATTAGGATAGAAGTTACATGGCTTTTGGCAGCCGGATTTATCAAAGAAGTGTATCATCCGAAGTGGTTAGCCAACCCGGTTCTTGTACGCAAAAAGAATAATGAATGGAGAATGTGCGTTGATTACACTGATCTCAACAAACACTGCCCTAAGGACCCCTTCGGCTTACCTCGCATAGACGAGGTCATAGATTCAACCGCCGGTTGTGAGCTCCTTTCCTTTCTCGATTGCTACTCTGGTTATCACCAGATTGCTCTCAAAAAGGATGACCAGATCAAGACATCTTTTATCATGCCCTTCGGTGCCTACTGCTACACAACCATGTCATTCGGGCTCAAGAACGCTGGGGCTACTTACCAACGCGCTATACAAGCTTGCCTCAAAGATGAGATAAAAGATGACCTCGTCGAGGCTTATGTTGATGATATAGTTGTCAAAACCAAGGAAGCTCATACCCTTGTTGACAACGTGGAACACACCTTTGCAGCCCTTAATACATTCTAGTGGAAGTTAAACCCAAAGAAATGCATCTTTGGTGTTCCTTCTAGCATACTACTCGGCAATGTCATCGGTCACAACGGCATACGCCCTAACCCAGAGAAAGTCAAAGCTGTCTTGGACATGAAGCCACCCAAAAAGGTGAAGGATGTTCAGAAGCTTACCGGATGCATGGCCGCCCTCAGCCATTTCATATCAAGATTAGGCGAAAAAGGATTACCGTTCTTCAAACTACTCAAAGCATCCAAAAAGTTTGAGTGGTCGGAGGAAGCAGACGCTGCCTTCACACAGCTAAAACAATACCTTACATCACCTCCGGTCCTCACTGCTCCAAGAGAAGATGAAATACTCCTGCTATACATTGTGGCTACTAATCGAGTGGTCTCCATGGCCATGGTGGTCGAGTGAGACGAGCCCGGCCACGTCTCCAAGGTACAGCGACCAATCTATTTCATTAGTGAGGTACTCAATGAGTCCAAGACTAGGTACCCACAGATTTAGAAGTTGATCTACGCCATACTAATAACATCCCGAAAGTTGAAACACTACTTCGACGAATATCGTGTGGTGGTCATGACTGAGTACCCTCTACGAGACATCATTAGCAACAAGGATGCGAATGGGTGCATCATCAAATGGGCAATGGAGCTATGCCCCTTTTCCTTGGAGTTTGCAAGCCGCACTACAATCAAGTCTCAGGCACTCATCGATTTCATTGTCGAGTGGACAGACTTAAGCACACCTGTCTCTCCCAGATCCAATGAGTATTGGATGATGTACTTCGATGGCTCTCTCAACACTGACGGTGCAGGAGCAGGAGTCCTTTTCATGTCACCATCCAAGGAGCAGCTCCGGTACATCCTTAGGATTTATTTCCCCGCATCTAATAATGCCACCAAGTATGAAGCATGCCTACATGGTTTGCGCATTATGGTTGAGCTTGGCGTTAAACGTCTCTATGTCTATGGAGACTCTGCTCTGGTCATCAACCAACTCAACAAGGACTGGGACACAACCAGCGAAAAGATGGATGCATACTGCAAATTGATTAGAAAGCTGGAAGGCAGGTTCTGTGGCATCGAGTACATACACGTGGTCTGGGACAAGAATCAAGCAGCGGATGCACTATCAAAGTTAGGATCATCCTGAGCAAAAATCCCACATGGCGTATTCATCCAAGACCTGCTCACGCCTTCCATCGAAGAGGAAGATTCCATGGCAGACAAGCCTCCAGACCAGCAATTAGTGGCTACGGTTCCGGCGTCAAGCACCGCCGAGCCCCCTCCGACCACTCATGAGCCTGACTAGAGAATACCTTTCATCAAGTACCTAATAGATGGCAGTGGTTACACTGATCGGAAAGAGAACGAGCGCCTGATGCATCGCAGTAAGTAGTACCTGCTCATCGATGGCAAGCTATGGCATAAGAAGACAAAGGAGGAAATCTTGATGAAGTGTATAACCTAGGAGGATGGCAAACATCTCCTGGACCAAATCCACTCTGGCTCCTACGGCAACCACGCAGCCTCAAGAACACTGGTCGGTAAGGCTTTTTGAGCAGGGTTCTATTGGCCATCAGCAGTAGCCGACGTAGAGAAGCTAGTCCACCACTGTGAGGGTTGTTAGTTCTTTGCCAAGAGAATCCATGTACCAGCACATGAGATATAGACAATACCAGCCTCCTGGCCCTTCGCATGCTAGGGACTAGATATGATCGGGCCCTTCAAACCGGCTCTAGGGAAATTTACATGCGTCTTTGTGCTAATCGACAAATTTTCTAAGTGGATAGAATACATGCCTTTGGTATAGGCATCCTCAAAAAAGGCTGTCATGTTCCTCGACCAGGTCATCCATCATTTTGGCATACCGAATAGCATCATCACCGATCTAGGTACTCAGTTCACCGGGAACGCTTTTTGGGACTTCTATGATGAAAGGAGCATAGTAGTAAAATATGTCTCGGTGGCACACCCTAGAGCTAATGGACAAGTCAAGCGGGCAAATGGCATGATCTTGGATGCGTTGAAGAAGAGGATGTATAGAGAAAATGACAAAGCTCCTAGAAGATGGCTCAAAGAGTTACCAGCCATGGTTTGGGGACTCAGAACTCAGCCCAGTCGTAACACCGGCATCTCGCCATACTTTATGGTTTACGGTGCTGAGGCAGTCCTCCCTGCAGATATAGCTTTTAGATCAGCATGGGTAGAGAACTTCGACGAAGGCAAGGCCAATGAAGTACGGGAGCTAGAAGTGAATAGCGCAGAAGAGAAGCGGCTCGATTCTTGTGTACGTACGGCCAAATACCTTGCTATTTTGTGCAGGTACTACAACAAGAATGTTAAAGAGCGGTTCTTTGTGGTCGGGGACCTGGTCCTAAAGTGGAAGATGAACCAGGCTGGTGTCCATAAACTTGCAACTCCATGGGAGGGGCCCTTCATGATCAAGGAGGTCACATGACCAACGTCTTACAGGTTAGCTCACCTAGACGGTACGAACGCACCAAACTCGTGGCACATCGACAAGCTTAGATGTTTCTATGCTTAACTACTGAGATATGTACCCCTCTTGTACTTTTGGTTTACTTCAATAAAGCTATTATGATTTCTCCGACCACTCTAATGTGTCACTTCGACTTTTATGGTTATTCTAACTTAGCTAGTAAAAGCCAACCACCACTCCTTCTACGGTTTTCAGAGCAGGACCTATCTCTGGTTCCTCCCAACATGTGCATGGGATCCGCTCTCTATGTTATGGGTGATCAGCAGGTCCCCCTTGGTTTGACTTGTCCATGTCTATGTGTGCACAAGTCACGCACCTCACACTCCGACCACATGGCAAACTAGGGCCACACAAACTTTTTGGGATGATGTGTCGAGCAAAATGGTACAACTAAACAGAACGTTATCATGTTCTCACTTAGTTACACCAACATAAGTTTCAAGCTTAAATACGTTTTATACAAAGCAAACAAGCTTATAATGATATACAGTTACATTATTACAAGCTTGCCTGAAGAGGCCCAAGTTTACAATAACACAACTATGTCCTCCTTCTATAGCTCTAAGCCTATTACATTGGCTGGTTAGGGCACGCGGCACCTACTGCTCACTGCTTTTGATATCCTACTCGAGTCTCGGGGACTCTTGTGCTAGTCGAGCTAAAGGGGATGGCCCCGCCGATGCCTGGCTAGTCGAGACCACAGGCTTCATCGGTTGGCATGCAATTGATGGCGTTTCTAGTTGACTTGTCGATGGTGTACCCTATACAGGTGCTGCCCCACCTCCACATAGGTTAATGTCACCAATTATCTTTGATGACAGGTCTAGCTAGGCCATCCGAAGCTCCTCCACCCTGTCTGGGTCTACCTCCTTCAGGTATCCAGCCTCCAGGCGCTTGAGATCGATTAGGGGGTAGTGGGCACGCACCATGCTTAGCACATGGGCACCTGTGTACTCACTCGCCTCCTTCACGAACTCTTGGAACCATCCCCATGCTTGTCTGCATCTCTCGACCAGTCCGAGCTAGGGCATCCTTGGCTCTTCCTCTATGAGCACTGGGTCAATAAGGTCGAGGATAGGCAAAATGCCAGTCGCCACTTCCTGGCACCGGTTCTTCCATGTGTCCCGATCCTCGGTGGCCTCGAGGCATCATGCTTTCCAGCCGTCATGCTCTTTCATCATGGCTTCTAGATGCCTCTTGGCATTGACTTTTAAAACTGCACACCGTACAAGACATCAAATGTAACGGCATGACAAGATAAGGTGGGCAACAGAATGAGAACGGTGGTCTGGAATACTTACTCTTCAGTTCCTCCTTCATTTTGGTGGTGTGGTCCTGGAGTTGAGACTAGTTGCGCACCAGTTTCTCATTGTCCTCCTTCAAGCGACCACACTCTACGGTCACGCGGCTATTCTCCTCTTGGAGGTGGGTTACCTCAGCTTCTAAGCCTACATTACAGCTGTCACTACCAACAACGCAACAACACGTGTCATACACTTGCCGTGATAAAATGACAACTTACTTGTTTTTTCCTGCTCTTTGTTATTGAGCTGGCCGACCAGGTTCTGGTTCTGTGCTTCTCGCTCTGTCCTCTCCTAGTCGGTGGCTTCAAGTTAGCGGCGCAAGCGTTCCACCTCGGCCGCTAGTTCTCTATTGTTCGCCGTGATTCCCTCAATCTGGTCAAAGCACCTCTTTCGGTACTTTGCGGTCTTCATCAAGTCCTGCATATAAATAAGCTAAGTCAGATAGTTCGACTACATAACAGGGTCAAGTGGTCAAGCCAAACATACCTAGACTTCTGTCACCAGACGCTTTGCTGCTCGTTCAACTTTTAGGGTCTCTTTGACCTCTGGGATTTCTTCATGCATAACCCACTCGTCGTTCCGCCAGCGTGACACATATACATGTTGTCGTTTGTCTTGGGGACGGCCTAGGATCTCTTCGACTTCGTCCTCTTTGGCCTCTTGTTCAGGGGACAGCGCTGGTCTAGAGTCTATAGTCTCCGTGACCACTATGGCTTTCCCACGAGCCATAGCATCGGCAAGCGTGCTCTGTGCCAACTCCGGTTGCTGCTCCTTGGCTTGGTCTGGTTCCCTTGGTGCCAAGGTATCCGCCTTAGCAGGGTTAGTGCTTGGAGCACTTGTACTTTGCTTGGCTGTCTTCTTGACCAACTGCTCGGGGACTGTTGTCTGGCCGCTCGTCGGCTAAGGTTCCGATGGAATTTCTTCTACAGGTTCCTCCGCAGTCGGCTACTGAGCAGTTCTTTCCGCCAGTACTAGCAAAGCTGTGCCACACCCGGCTAGCTAGTTGGGATTTTCAGTGGACACCGACCTAATATACCAGAGAAAAGTTTAGAAGACAATAGTATTCAATACAAATTATAAGCTTACATCAAAGTTACAGATACTTATAGCTTGGAAGCATGGAATGACGTGGTGAAGGAGCGTCTCTTCGACCGCACCTGCTCCACATGCTCGGCGGGTTCCACTACGTCTTTTTCCACCACCAGTACTGGCGCTAGGGTTTGGTGCTTGACACTTCCCTCGCTTGTCCTCTGTGTTGCAGTAGTCGGTGATGCGATCACTACTGGCACAGAGGAGCCACCTAGCTCTGTCGACCCCATTTGTCACCTCCTCTTTCGAGGGATGAGTCAGAAGATGTCCGCATCCTCTATTTCATCATCTGAAAGGGGGAAGATGGCCTAGCAACGTTTGTTGGTAGCCAGCCTCTTGCCAGCAGCCCTGGCCGTTGCATCCTCCCCATCCCCGAGTATCGCCTAGTCGACGTCTTTGGTCCTAGCATTGGTCTAGGCGGTTGAGCCAGCAATTTGCAGCCAATCCACACTAGGGGGCGGAGACACGAACACTGCTACCCGGTCACAACCATTACTCTAGGAAACATAAAGGAGACAACAGTCAATTTTTTGTTATAACATAATTCTACAGGTACAAGGAAGCATCATTTACCTTTGGGGGAGGTCAGGCCAGCTTGAAGGCATGCTTGATGTCGTTTAACCTGACATAATTGGGATTGGCTAGGTTGAATAGCTCCCCAATTCTGGCCTTGACTTCTATCTTGTCGAGCGCCTCTTTTCTGGTCCTCGTTGGATCTATGCTCCCCTGGTACTCGAAGCCAGGATGTACCCTCTTCTGGCAGGGCTAGATCCTTTGACTGATGAAGTTCCCAACCATGCTTGGACCATCCAGCTTTCCCCATGGGATCATCCCGAGCAGTTCTGCAATCTGCTCCAAGTGCTCAAGCTTCTCTGACCAGCTATTCTTCTTCTCCGGAATCAACCCCACGTCGCATAGGGTGATCGTGTTCGGCTCTTCATGGATGTAGAACCACTTCTTGTACCATTCATCCAGTGAGGTGTTCCAGGGGTAGTGCAGGTACTAGGCCTTCATACCTTCACGCAGATTGAGGTATACACCTCCAGCTATCTTCGAGCCGCCACTCCCTTTCTTCTGTAGACAGAACAGAATGCAAAAGAGGTCAAAATGGGGCTAGAAGCCACCATAAGCTTCGCAAAGATGGATGAAGGTGGAGACAAGAAGAATCGAGTTGGGATGCAGATTGCAAATCCCAATCTCGTAATACAAGCAGAGCCCCTGAGGTAAAGGGTGCACTGGAACCCCAAAACCCCGCTTAAAGAAATTCTCGAAAACCACAATCTCACCTGGTTGTGGATCGGGGAAGCTTTCTCCTTCCGGTGCACGCCATCCCATGAGTGCCTTGTTGTGGAGCACTCCCATGGCGATGAGGTCTTCGATGGTCTGCTCATTGCTCCTTGACTTCCACCACTCCTGCGCCATGACTCTGCCTTTCTTCTAGGCGTCTCTCTTCGCCATTAATCTACCCTTGATAAGGGGGTGGATGCGGTGGAGGGGGGATTGGTGATGATTTTTGGAGGAGTAGGGTTCGGCAAGAGGAAGAAGAAGGTTGCGGCAACGAATGACAATGGGGATCGGTAAAAAGTAACTTACCAGTTCTATATTATAAATAACCAAGAGCTCCATCGTTTCATTTGCCTAAGATTCTTGGGAGATGTGCGCACGCGCCACAGATGGTTGTTTTCACAACCTCGATATCTACGCCAATAAACGCGCCTCTTCATTTCCAATGTACGCGCCTCTTCATTGATAATGTGAGAGGGCCCACACTGACACACCTCCATACAGGTGCCAAGCAACTGTTTGCCAGAAAGAGTAACAAGGTAGAGTGATGTGTTATATCCATCTACTTTTTTGACCAGACGTGGCAGATTGGACTTGACAGAGTAAGGAGATAAATAAATACACCAAATAATAATACAAGCGGCGTTCGTTTTTTTTCGCTGCATGTCTTGAGCTCAATGACGGACCAGACCACTGCCGTGCTCGAGGACTGCCCAGACCACTACCATGCTCGAGGACCACCCAGACCATTGCCATGCTCGAGGACTGCCCAGACCACTGCCGTGCTCGGGGACTACTCCGACCACTGCCGTGATCAGGGACTGCTCCGACCACTACCGTGTTCGGGGACTGCTCCGGCTACTAATGTGCTCGGGGACTGTCCCGACCACTGCTCGGAGATCACTTTCCTTGGCTACATGTGATTTGTACTCACATACAGTTGAGAGACATTTATTTAGACCTTGCTACAAGGCTCATACTTCACCTTCCAGCAAGCTCAGGGACTACATCGGTATGATGCACCTGCCGGTGCATCTCGTATCGCCTACATGACGATTGGATTCTTAACTTCAATGGAAATTCTTTTTTAGACCCTAGCACCACGTGCCTGTGTCACCTACTACCAGGCTCAAGGACTAAGTGGGCACACTTCACCTTGTGGTGAATGTGTTTGTTTAATCGACCCTTATGCTTTGACTGATTGTAAGGATTAATATCATGATCGAGGACTGTCCCAACCACTGCTCGGAGATTGTTCTTCTTGGCTACATGTGATTTGTACTCACATATAGTTGAGAGACATTTATTTAGACCTTGCTGCAAGGCTCATACTTCGCTTTTCAGCAAGCTCAGGGACTACATCGGTACGATGCACCTGCCGGTGCATCTCGTATTGCTTGTACGGCAATTGGGTTCTCAACTTAACTGGGAATTCTTTTTAGACCTTGGCACCACATGCCTACATCACCTACTACCAGGCTCGGGGACTAAGTGGGCACACTTCACCTTGTGGTGAATGTGTTTGTTTTTCGACCCCTACGCCTCTGATGATCAAGGACGCTACGCTTCAAGACGCACTTACATTTCTGTTCAGAAATACAAGTGGGCACACTTCCCAGGATGGAAATCTTTTTCTTTTTTCTTAAGAGCACCATACATTCTTCGGACAACTTACTTCTCCGACAACAACGGTGGTCAGAGATGTCAAGGACTCAAGCCTTACTTATCAGAGAAGGTTAAAATGGCGTGTCGTAGCATAATACATGGTGCTCAGGGACTAGCTGTGGGGGTATTAACCCCTATACCCTTATGGCTAAGCTTGGACCAGCTCAGATCGGTGGGTCCGATCCACCAAAAGATGACGTGCGGCCTGGCCAACCTAATCGGAGTCCCGTGCAAGGAGTCAAGGCGGATTTGGTGATCAATCAAGATCCTGGTCGGTTAGAATAGGAATCCTTATCTGGCCATATATGGCAATTGTAACTGGCTAGGATTAGTTTCTAGATCTGTAACCCTGCCCCTGGGACTATATAAGGTGGGTAGGGGACCCCTCTAAAAAAGATCTCTCATTGACATATAGCAATACAAATCGGACGCAGGACGTAGGTATTACGCCTTCTTGGCGGCCAAACCTGGATAAAACCTCATGTCTATCTTGCGTCACTGTCTTGTTTGTGGCTTGCGCATCTGTCTGCCGATAATCTACTACCTTGGGCATACCCCTAGGTAGACTACCGACCATATTTCATCAACACTAAGTATTTCACCGTGTGCTCTATGTAGCTTTAGAGTGTCTAAAGCTAGCAGAGGGTGAATCAATCATTTGTTGTTCGAATCATCCGAGAGTCCTTTGAGTTCTCTCTTTTAGAGTTGTTGGTGGATCGATCCTCTTTGTTGGGAGAGAGCACATCCCCTTTTATAGATGAAGGGGACAGTCTTACAAGTGAAAGAGAGAGTACATATGCTACTAAGTCTTGTTGCCCACACCGTTTGGTACAAGATGATGGTAGGTGCCCACAATACTGTTTGTGCCACACGCATGTGAGAGGTTTTATCGCATTCACCATGTATGGCAAATGACAACGCCTACAACACTATCGATGCCCAGAGGCATGGGGGGGGGTTACGATGTTCACCTGGTATGGGAATTGATGGCGTCCATAACACTATAGGGCAAAACATCAGGACCCACAACACTGCTTGGGATCTGACATGCCTGGAAGGTTGTAGGGCACCCTTCTAACATGTCCTATCGATACTATCCTTTAGGTGTATAGGGTATGGTCCTTGGTTTTGTAGTTGACTTGAGCGCTCTGCCTTACTTGCTCCGTCCGTTTCCTGGGTCCTCACCGAGCAGGCGTCCCCAGTCAGTTGGTCCTAGTCAACTTTGACTGCGCCAATCGAAGAAGAGATGTAAGTAGAGATTTGATGGATCCTTGGCTAGAGATGCGGGTCAGAGTCAAAAGCGAGCGCTGTTCCTCCTCGGCCAGGCCTTCTAGTTAGAGAGGTGGGATCCTTGGCTAGAGATGCGGGTCAGAGTCAAAAGCGAGCGCTGTTCCTCCTCGGCCAGGCCTTCTAGTCAGAGAGGTGGGCTAGAGTCGGAAGCGAGCGACGTTCCTCCTTAGCCAGACCTTTTGGTCGGAGAGGCGGGCCAAAGTCAGAAGCAAGCACTATTCCTCCTTGGCCATGCCATCTAGTTAGAGAGACAGGCTGGAGTTGGAAGCGAGCATTGTTCCACCTAGGCCTAGCCTTCCGGTCGGAGAGGTGGTCTAGAGTCAAAAGCGGGCATTGTTCCTCCTGGCCAGGCCTTCTCGTCGGAGATTGGATCTTCATTTTAGTCTGTTGTTAGGTATTTGGGCTAGCCCAGGAGTTGTGCATCATTCGCAACATTGTCTGCTGGGCCAAGCTTTTGCTGGGAAGCAGGTCCATGAGGGACCCTAGGTTTATGAACCCGACAGGAGCCCCTAGGCGATTTGGATAAAATCATCTAGGGGATTTTTGTCTTGACAGTGGGTGCGTGCGAGCGCCCCAGTGGGTGTAGCCCCCGAGCCCTCGAGTGATTCGAGTAGAATCATCTAGGGGGTTTTTTTGTGCTGCCAATGGGGGAATTTTTTGTTTCAATAGTGGGTGCATGCGAGCGCACCTACGGGTGTAGCCCCCGGGCGATTTGGGCATAATTGCCTAGGATTTTTTGACAACGGGCATGTGTGTGTACCTTGGTGGGCATAGCCTCCTCTTTCTAGTTTCTAACCCATCATTTCTAGGAGCGTTGTCCTAGGCATTTGGTCATGGCCGAGGGACTTGGTGAGATAGAGTCATCAACCAGGGCATCGGGTGCGCTAAGGGGAAGGCAGTAGAGGGATCAGGTGAGATAGACTCATGTACCTAGGCGTCGGGCATAGTCAAGGGACAGCTAAGGGATTGGGTGAGATAGACTTGCGGACCAAGGCATCAGGCGTAGCCGAGAGCAGCTGAGGGATTGGGTGAGATGAACTCACAAACCAAAGCGTTGGGTCACACCAAGGGGCAACCAAGGGATCAGACGAGATGGACTCATGGACCTAGGCATCGGGCGCAGCCGAGGGATTAGGCAAGATGGACTCATGGACCCAGGCATCAGATGTTGCAGAACCGACCAATTTATAAGAATACAAGTACAATGGAAATCCGCAAGCGGTCGCACTGTCATACTTGAACCCATATAAACCTGGTAGTCCGTCGAGTACCACGACGGGTCTCGATAAACGATTTACAACAACCAAGATCATACAGGATTCAACATACATGCCACATATTACATAAAGTTCACAGATACTTCTCATCATCAGAGTACGAATAAAGTTATTACAAACCGAGTTTGATAAATAAAGCGAAAGCAAATAAGTTCAAAAATAAGGTTTCCAACATAGTTTGATATAGTGCCAAGCCAGATCACGGTCCACAAAAGCAAAGATAGGAATTACTAAAGAAGCCTGCCCAAGGCTTACTCCTCATCCATAGCGGGATAGAAGCAACTCTTGCAATAACCATGATACATAGTGCCATCTGCAACAATAGGAAAATAAACCCTGAGTACGAGAAGGTACTCAGCTAGACTTACCCGTGATGAACTAGAAATAAAATGACTCCAAGGATTATGCAAGGCTGTATAAGTGGACATAACTTGACAACATTTTGCGAAAAAGGCAATTTACCTGTTGTACAATTATGATTCCTTTATCAAGTTAATTATAACTATCCATTTCTAGATTAGCAACTATCCTGTGCCAAACATGTGGTATATCATTTAGAAGCATACAATAGTAACCATAGCAGGTATTGTAATTCCATATTCATCTGAACCATCATGTTTCATAATATAGTTACTATGATGTTGGGACTAGCCAAGTTTCTCACTATCCGGGAGAGATGGCGATTCGAATCGATTTCAACCAGTTGGGAATTTATTCCTAACACAAACCCAGATCTATCAACCACGATAGTCTTAGGTCACCTTTGGTACAACTCGGGTACACATTTCGCGGGTCTGTACCGCGCCGCACAATCTGGAACACCAGATGCCAGGATGCTCAGGCCAAGCCTGCCCTTGGGCTCAGTCTGATCGTTCCTCGGAAGGAGCGCACAACAGAATGGTTCCCGGCCTGAGTTGAATTACTCGGCTTCACGGTCGGAATGAGTTATCCGGCCAGCTAAGTGAGAGGCATGCGTTCAATCTTGTCAGAAGCGCCAACAATGGTACAATCCTTAATCGACACAGATGGGGATAAATCCACACCCAAGACCTCCATGTCTTGTTGCTTCTCTATCTACTTCCCGTCCGGTCTCGATTTACTTTTACCACATGGTTCTATTCCACAATAGCAGATATAGCCAACCGTGCTCCGGTATCCACCTATATCTCGCAGGTGACAGGACATCACCCGACTTCTACCGGTCTAAGCATGGCTAAGCATATATTCGATCCTAGACCTATACCGGTTAAAGGGTTAATATCTAGACAAGGAATGTACATGCATCAAGTGGTTTCATTTAACTCTTATAACCTAATGCATCAATCATAAATACGTAAGTAAACATTTGTAAATTACTGGGAGACTTATAATGCTCCGGGGCTTGCCTCGCAGAAAGGAAGTAGGGCGGTGGTCAGGACACTTCAGAAGCTCTTCAGGGTTCTGCTCCACGCCTTCGGGAGCTGCAGCTTGCGGATCCTCCTGCGGGTTCCCTTCCTCTGCTTCTTCGAATTCCAGCAACGTGATCTCTTCCTCCGATCCTAGATGCATGAGTATGGTATAAGTATTATGAATGCATATATGTTAACAAGTGCATCACGTTGTTTGAGTAGGTGCATATCTCTTCTCGATTATTACTTAACTACTTCTACAATGCATCGACTATGCCACACACAGTAGCTACTTGTTTCACTCCTAACTGGAGTTCTACAAATCCAAAAACAGTGATCCTGGACTTTCTGGAAAGCTTATCAAATTCTCTACAACTTTGTTATTAACCATTTTTACAGTACACATCAGTTTCAACATGCAACTCATTACATTCTAGAATCAGTCCGGAAACTATTTAACATGCAATATAAAGTAATAATACTTCTACTTCATGTAATCCTTCGAAATTTGACAACATAGAATCTACCAACAGTTTAAGCATACAAAATACATTTAAGATAATATAATGGTGAAGTCCAAACTATTTATTTAAATGCCTTTATTATTTTATTTAGATATCTAGGTTAAATAATAAACATATATCAGATGTACTTCATAAATTCCCAAAAATTTTCAGTGTCTTACTAATTCTATCAAAGGACTACTATAAAAATTTCATGTCATTTTACCAAGCAGAACATTCTGTACACAAATGATAAGGCAGCAAGGCTTGAAATAGCATAAATGGAAAATCCTATTGAAAAGTGTCAAGCAACAGATTTACTATTTTTCTTAACATCCATATGGTACTAGGATTACCTCCAACAATTTTCATGAATTTTGGACTCATAAATAATTTATAAAAAATCATGCAAGGATTGACTAGCCATAAAAGAAAAATCTATAACTATAAATCTACCCCTGCACTGGTCCTAAGATTTTTACCAGAGTTCATATATGCTAAGACTAGCTTACCACAAAAATTTCATAATTTTTGGAGCACAGGAACTCTAGATATAAAATAAACAAATTTGAATGCATTCAAAAGCACATTTCAAATCCCTATTTAAATCTCCAGAAATTTCTACTGTTGAAACCAAGAACATATTTTTCTTAAATACTACACTTCCTAAGCAACACAATCATATTTATTTCACAATTATTGGAGCTACCAAACTGAAGATACAAAATTCACAAAACAAATCAAAAACTGGAATCAAATGAGTTAGCCTTCAAATACTGAGTCGCTGACCGGTGGGACCTGGTGGTCAGGGGACCCCACATGTCATTGACTCGAAGTAGAGCAGCGGCGCTGTTGGGCACTGCACGGCTACGGCTCATCGACGACGAGCTTCGCCGGTGGTGAGGTCACCACAGCATGACCTTGGTGACCTAGCGCATTGATTGAGCTACGTGGGTGGCCTTCTTGTCGGAGCTAGCGACTACGGTGGCTACAATGGCGGCATGGCGGGGCAGAACGATGGCGACACGTCGGAGGAGGCCATGGCGGCTTGACCTAAGGTGCGGACAAGCATCTATGAATGCTGGGGGACCTAGCGCGCTAGCTAACAGAGCGGGAGGAGGACTAGGGCGACGTGGCCACGACGACAGGGCTCACGGCGGAACTCCGGTGAGCTTGCATGCGCTGCGGCAGCTTACCAAGTGCTGTTAGCGGCCACGAGGAGAAGCAATGGGGTGCTGGGGAGATGGTGGAGCTATCGCGGTGGTGCTAGAGTGGCTAGGCGCGAGCTGTGCATGGCTATGGTGATGGCGGAGCTGCGGGCACTCGGCGGCTGCTGCTGGCGCTGCGAGACGGCGAAGGAGACCGAGGCGAAGTGAAAATGGAGTGCGGCTGAGTGCAGGAGGGTGCTGGCGTGATGAAGGCGCGCCCAGGCACATCGTGGCCTGGCTGGGCAGAGCAGAGGCGACGCGCGGCCGTTTCTCCTCCACGCGGCGGCCATGGCCTGACGGCAGTCGGCCACTGAATCAGCCGATTCAGTTCATCAGTCGCGATACACCGTGCCTGACGACAAGTTTTGACACTCCCCTAACTGCTAATCCGTAGCTCCTAAGCGAAAACGATCTACATGATTTTTGTAGCCCGAAGTACTAGCTACAACTTTGGTTGAAGTACCTCATTCTAATTCGCAACAGAGACGGAGTAATATCGTGCTCAACATCGGCTGTCAGTCGGTCAATTGAAAACGACTTGGGAAAATTTTTGAAAACGACTTGGGAAAATTTGCTAAGTGTGGAAATCAGTGATTTGATGATTTTTGAAATCCAATTTCACACATGTTAGGAGCTGAATCAGTCAAAGACCCAAAAATCAAAGTTGTTCCTTATGTCAAGCACTACAACATTGCTTAAGTGAACTCCTCCATGCAAGGTCCCTAACACCTAGTTCCAAATTGGTCAAACATGTCACTTTTAAAAGAGGAAACACATCAAAGCATGGCTTAAGGACCAAACTAGCCCTAGCACTAAATACCAAACTTGTTCCTAATGATATCCTAAGCATGTTTAAGCAATTTGCAAGGCCATCCAAGCATTTCATGTAGTAGTCACTCATAGAGCTATTGAAAGTAATCACATGAAATATGCCTTAAAGACTTGACCATGAAAGAAAAATGACATTTCATGATCCATTTTCCATTTGTGAACCTAAGCATTGCCAAATATTTTTGGTGACTCAAATCTACCAAGTACATGTTTACATTCATAATCAGTTGCATAAGTACAAAGAAACATGCAATAACAAGCAACGTTGCATATGTTTCAATTCAATGTTTCAATTGTAAATGCTTGTTTATGAATGCTTGATGATCATGCTCATGTTATGCAAGTCAAGTTATGCAAGGCTAACACCCGAGGTGTTACAGCCCCTCCCCCTTATAAAAATCTTGTCCCGAGATTTGCAAGACCTACCATTCTTGGAAAAAGGCGGGATAAACTTCTCGCAGATAATCTTCTCTTTCCCACGTAGCATCTTGTTCACTATGATTGTTCCACACCACCTTATAGAACTTAATAATCTTACTCCTTGTCACTCTCTCCATCTCTTCTAATACTCAAATTGGCTTTTCTTCATAGGTCAAATCCGATTGAAGCTGCACGTTGGTGGGTGCAATCGCTTCTTCCGATACTCGAAGACATTTCTTTAGCTGAGAAACATAGAACACATCAAAGATTGCACTCATCTCTGGTGGTAGTTGTAGCTTATACGCAACATTTCCCTTTCGCTCCAAAATTTTGTATGGCCCTACATATCTTGGTGAAAGCTTCTTTTTCATCCCAAATCTTTTCACACCTTTCATGGGTGATACTCTCAAGTATACATAGTCACCCACTTCAAAAGTCAGTGGTCTTCTTCTTCTATCGGCATAACTCTTCTGTCTTGATTGAGCTACCTTCATGTGCTGTTGGATGATACGTACTTGTTCTTCGGCTTCATTGACAAAATCAATACCAAAGTATCTCCTTTCATCGGGCTCAATCCAATTCAATGGAGTTCTGCACTTTCTGCCATACAAGGCTTCAAATGGAGCCATTTTGATACTCGCTTGATAACTGTTGTTATAGGAGAATTCAACTAAAGGTAACCATTTCTCCCATGAACCTCTTGAAGATATAACACAAGCTCTAAGTAAATCTTCTAGGATTTGGTTCACTCGCTCTGTCTGTCCTGAAGTTTGTGGATGATAAGCTGAACTTCTGATTAGCTTGGTTCCCAAAGCCTGGTGTAAATGCTCCTAGAAACGAGCTATGAACTGTGGTCCTCTATTTGAGATTATGGTCCTAGGTACTCCATGCAATCTCACGATCTGGGAAACATATATCTCAGCATATTTCCCAGCTATATACCGTGTGTTCATGGGTATAAAGTGTGCTGACTTGGTAAGATGATCAACAATGACCCAAATTGAATCGTGACCTTGTGGCATTGTTGGAAGGCCTGTAATAAAGTCCATACTGATTTCCTCCCATTTCCATCCTGGAATAGGCAATGGCTGAAGTAATCCAGCGGTTTTCATATGGATGGCTTTCACTCTACTGCAGTTATCACACCTAGCAACATAGGCTACGATCTCTTTCTTCATCTTAGTCCACCAAAAACGGGTTCTTAGATCTTGATACATTTTACTACTACCCAGATGGATAGACAATTTGGACGAGTGAGCTTCCTCTAAGATTTGATTCCTTAGCTCATGGTCTTTTGGTACCACTAGCCAGTCCTCAAACCACAATACACCTTTTTCATCCAATCTAAAATGTTTGGTGTCTTGCTCTTGCATTTTTCTCTTAATGTGACTTATTCCTACATCTGTCTGCTGTAGCTCTATGATTTTGCCCTCAAGCGAACAACTAATTGTGATATTGTGTAGTACAGTAGGATGTAGCAAGTTGAATCCATTTTCTAATAGTGCTTCCACAGTGTTGCAATGGGACTTCCGACTAAGTGCATCAGCTACTACATTTGCTTTACCCGGATGGTAATGCACTTCCAAATTGTAATCCTTAATCAATTCCAACCATCTTCGTTGTCTCATGTTCAGCTCTGGCTGGGTAAAGATATACTTGAGGCTTTTGTGGTCAGTATAGATATGACATACATTGCCCAACAAGTAATGTCTCCATATCTTTAATGCATGGACAATGGCTACCAGTTCCAAATCATGTGTAGGGTAGTTGACTTCATGTTTTCTCAATTGCCGAGAGGCATATGCAATTACTCTCCCTTCTTGCATAAGCACACATCCCAAACCTATTCCTGATGCATCACAAAATACATCAAAAGGCTTTTCAATGTCTAGTTGTGCTAGCACAGGTGTGGTAGTCAACAAAGTTCTAAGGGTGTGAAAAGCTATTTCACATTCTGGTGTCCATTTGCATTTCTCATCTTTCTGAAGTAGTCTGGTCATAGGCTTAGCTATCTTTGAGAAATCTAGAATAAATCGACGATAGTATCCTGCTAACCCTAGAAAACTCCGAACTTCATGAACCGAAGTTGGGGCTTTCCAATCCATGACCTCTTGTACTTTTGATGGGTCTACTGAGATTCCATCTCTTGATAAAATGTGACCTAAGAAAGGTACTTTGCTCATCCAAAATTCACATTTGCTAAACTTGGCATATAGCTTATGCTCCCTCAATCTGGATAGGACAATCCTCAGATGCTCTTCATGATCTGACCCATTTTCTGAATAAATCAATATGTCATCGATAAACACGACCATGAACTTATCAAGTTTAGGCATGAATACCGAGTTCATTAGGTACATGAAATAGGTGGGAGCATTTGTTAGTCTGAAAGACATAATCAAATACTCGTATAAGCCATACCTAGTAGAGAAAGCAGTTTTAGGTATATCCCCTGGTCTGATCTTTATCTGATGGTAACCTGATCTCAAGTCAATTTTGGAGAATACCTTTGCCTTTGCTAGCTGATCGAACAAGATGTCGATGCGAGGCAACGGATACTTGTTCTTGATGGTCACAGCATTGAGTGGTCTGTAATCTACACACATTCTCAGTGACTTATCCTTCTTTTTCACAAACAATGTTGGACATCCCCATAGATATGAGCTAGGTTGGATAAGACCTTTGTCCAATAGATCTTGCAATTGAACCTTAAGTTCTGCTAACTCATTGGGTGGCATTCTATAGGGCCTTCTGGATATGGGTGCGGTACCTAGCACTAATTCAATCTTAAATTACACATCCCTATCCGGTGGTAGACCTGGTAATTCCTCTAGAAATACATCCAAAAACTCACAAACCACTGGAATATCACATATGGTGGTGGCTTGGATAACACAGGCTAAATGTTGGGGTTCGAAATCGCGGGAGAGTGGAACTAGAAAAGCATTCCCTCCCATGGGTTCTCTCAACATAATGGTACGGGTGCTAGTGTCAATAAGAACACCATGATCCTTCATCCAATTCATGCCTAAGATTACACTTATCGACAACCCCAGCAATATTATCAAATCTATTGTATACTCCCTCCCTTGAATCAAGATGAGTACATTTTTTACTATCTTTTTGGTAGTAACAGTTCCCCCTGCTAAACTTATGTTAAAACCCCCTTTGCTTACTTCAATTATTTCTTGATCATGTCTAGATGCAAATGCTTGACTCATAAATGAATGAGAAGCTCCCGAATCAAATAAAACAACAGCGGGATGCTTGTTGACGAGAAACATACCAGCCGTGACAACCTCTCCGGCGGGCACTTCCTCCACAGTGGTTGTGGCAGAACCTCCTAAGTTATAGGGCCCACATGCACCTGTCACTGTCCGGCGACCTCTGACATCTATGCATATGTTTCCATGAACTTAAAAAGACTGTTGGGTGTCCTCGGGGAACCCCGAATCATCCACGATTTCCGAGCAGGATCATGTTACAGAGTCATTGTAGTATTACAACATTTATTCAAATATCAAAACCAGAGTAAAAACAGCGGAAGTCTTACGATAACATAGTTTACAAACTAGTTATTTCAAACCTTACAAACTAAGTTCTTTAATTATTACAAACCATAGTAGTAGTGGAGTGGCATAATTAATATATACATAACACACAAAATAAACATCCTGCCCAAGGATCACACATTTACTTCTCATCGTCAGAACGAACGATAGTCATGCAGCACGATCCAAAACAGATCTGCTCATGAGGCTCACCTGCAACAAGGGGTCAACGAACCTTGAGTATAAAAGTACTCAACAAGACTTATCCAAAATATTAATTGATAAACTCAGTAATGCAGGCTCAGGGATTCAAGGTATAGCTTTAACAATGATCAAAGTTCTTTTGCGTAAAAGCTCTTTTAACAACATTCTTTATATAGAAAACTTCTCAAGAATTATATACAAAGCTGACATGATCTGCACTGAGATCATGAAACTTCATATTCAGCACCTTCACAAGCCTTATTCAAGTTCCGGTTATTAATTCTACGATGATGAACAGTGAGTTGAGTCTCCTTAACCGAGGAGCAACGACAATTCGAACCGATTATAAACCCAGCTGGGAATTCCAGACCACATGACATATGCAGGTCCCTGACCTCCATATACCAACCTACCCATGGATCCTCTAAAACAAGAACGGGTCTGCGCCACCCGAGAACACAGTACTCCACCATTCCAGCCCATGGCCACGTGGGTACACGCTATTCTTGCCATCTCTCCACTCCCAGTGCGTGAGTAGCCATTCTCGTAATAGAATTGCCAAGTTTAGGCTTACCGGAGTATGTGGTTAGTACTACAAATTCTCACCTCATGCAATTCAACAACGGACGTGCCTTAATTGACACAGGCGGAAAGAACCCGCTCACAAGACCTCCATGTCTGGTGGCTCACACACACCGAGTCCGCCTAGTCTAGATTTATTACTCCACATTCCCATATCACATGCTAACATAATTAACCAATGTTTCATTTAAAACTAGCAGGTGGCAGGTAGTCACCTGACTTTCATCGTTCTACGCATAGCTAAGCAAAACTAGGCCTATACGAGTTTAAAACAGGTAATATGGTAAATATGGAATAACAAGGGTGGTAATGCACCAATTAGGCTTTTACTTAACTCCTAATCACTTAATGCAGTAACAGAAAGCAAAAGCGAAATTAATTTATAAAATACAAGGTAGGGTTGTATGCATCCGGGGCTTGCCTTCGTTGACGGAAAAGTCCGATTCCTGCGACGTTACACAAGTATTCGATCCAACTTCAACAGACGGATAAACTTCTTCCACGACTTGATTAACTACCATGTGTTCACCTTCATTCACTACACGTAATAACAATGCCATGTTTAACATGATGCGGAATACGAAATATGATGCTTGATGATGGATGCAAAGTTAATAATTTGAATACAACTTTCCTTCGCGGTACAGTTGCAAGTCAAACAAACTAAATCTTTTTCATAACACATATATCAACTACCAAGGATCATTAACAACAAATGACCCGAGGTCATCACTCAATTCCAAAAGTCCAAATAAAAACCTAAATCATTAAAGGTTACTATTTGCTTTTATGAATTAATTATTTAATTCAAAATTATGAAATAAATCAACTTATTCTATTTGAGCTCAAAATTTTAGTACATGTTCATTACATGTTAACTAAGTGGCAAAACAAATTTCATAATTTTTGGATAAATAAATAAGCCTAGAAAAATCATGGAAATCCATTAATGAATAAATTGAGCAATTTTTATCACATTTAAAAATTACTGAAAAACACTATTTCATATTTTTCTTAAATACTATACCTCACAGAGAAGTCACTCAAAAATTTTCATAATTTTTGGAGCTCTAAATAAATCTACACAAAAATAACAAAAAATAGACACTATTCATTCAAATCTAAAAATAGAAAAATTCATTTTGAACGTTGAGTCACTGACATGGTGACCCCACCGGTCATCTTCTACCTCCCGCGTGTTGACTATGACGACGACGGTGCTGATCGGCGCAAACTCACCGACGGTGAGATCAACGGCGACGACCAACGTACCAAAATGACCACATCATCCCGGCGCATCGACTGAAGGCGCTAGCTAGACGAATTACTACGAGTTACGAGCTTGGCGTCGGCCATGGCGGACGCGGTGGCTCAGCAGTGCTACGCCAGCGAAACGAAGCCGAAAATGGGGAAATAGAGGGCATGGGAAGGTCTAGTAGCTCACCACGAACACTACAGAGCAGAAAGCAAGGCTGGAGAAGCAGCGTAGACGCGGGTCGACGTGAACAGCAACGGCGGCGGAGCAAGGATCGTCGGTGACGGTGTGCCGGCGACTGCAGTGGATAAAACGGCCAATCAACAACGAAATGAGCACTACGGCATCGAGATGAAGCTAAAGGTACACCAATCAAGGGCAACGGCTCACCGACGGGCACTGGCCACGGAGATGCGCATGCGACGGTGAGGTTACCGGCCGTGAGGAAGAAGGCGATGAAACTCGAGTTCCCGGTGAAGACAAGCCAAATTGGTGGGTCAGATGGACGCGCAAGGTTCAGGCGGAGCTAGGACTAGCTTATCAGCGACGGTGGAGCACGACAACGATGGCACGGGCTCGTCGGAGATGGAGCAGCGGCGACGGGAAAAATAGAGAACGAAGAAAGAAGAACGGCGGCGGCTCTAGAGCTTTATAGGGCAGCCAAGGAAGCGCAAAGAAGCCACGACGAAGCCTTCAGCGTGCCAACGCGACGCCCAGACGGCCACGCGTGCGACTGGAAGCAAGCCGAAGCTCGCCGGTGGTGTAGAGCAAGCGGTGAACACTGTTCATCGAAATTACAAGTTTGCCATTCGCCAAAATTCACAAATTACTCCCAAATTTTCATAACAACTCAAAAATCTCCAAAAATAAAAGTTGTTCAAAATCAAAAGTTCTACAACTTTGCTTTTATAACCATCTCCTAATTCGGTCTAGATTTTGAAATGAACTTTTGAATTTGAATAGGGAAATTTACCGAATTATGCCTTTTTGATTTACTCAAAAATTTTCTAAACAACTTGAAAAACTCCAAAGATAAACTTTGTATAACTTATTAAGCTCTACACTTTTGCTTTTGGGCCCAACCCCAAAATATGCTTAGATTTTGAAATGGATTTTTAGGGTAGGATTTAAATGTGGAAAAGCGGGGTTTTCTCGAAAAATTCAAAATCCAAACAAACATTGAACTTGAGTCAAACAATACATTGCAACACATACCACATAAATATAAACTTGTATTAGTGTATGCATATCAAAGTTTTCACCAAATGCCAAATGCTTTGCAATGCATATGATGACATGTCAGATTTTAATATTTAAATACCCGAGGTGTTACAGTGGTATAATGCACTTATCCCTGACATGCCCTGGCATTCACCTGCCTCTGATTGTTCTGATTTGGGTTGCTATTCCTCTTGGGGTGGGGGCACTCTTTGGACCAATGACCCAGTTGGTTGCAGTTGAAACATGGTTGATTACTTCTGAATTCAGTGGAGCTGTCCTGATTACCATTTCCTTTTGGTAAGGCAATAGTGAACACCTTACGGAATGGTTTCTGTGGCCTATTATTTTGAGCTTTTGGTGGTGGAGGCCTAAACTTGGGTGCAGGTGGACGGAATTGTGGCCTAGCTGTGACAGGCGCTTTTGACTGGAAAGATCCGGATGCACTGGCCTCATATGCCCTCTTGCGACCTTTAGCAACTGCATGCATGTTGTTGTGGTTTTCTTGGGTCAAGGCATCACTAATAAACTCATTATATGTGGCACATCTAGAATTTGCCATAGTCTTCATCAGTTTGGTACCCAAACCTCGCTTGAAACTCTCAATCTTTTTCTCTTCAGTATCCACGAAACTTGGAGCGTATCTTGACAAGTTGTTGAATGCGTGCATATATTCTATGAGTGACTTTGTTCCCTGAGTGAGCCTCATAAATTCTGCTACTTTCATGCGCATTAGGCCCGGGGGAATATGGTGTCCCCTAAAAGCCAGCTTGAAATGATCCTAGGTCACTCTCGCATTAGCAGGCAGAGACGACAGGAAGTGCGTCCACCAGATTCCTATAGGTCCTTGCAGCTGATGAGAAGCATATTCAGCTTTCAGGTGCTCTGTGACCCTTAGCAAACGAAATTTCTGCTCAATGGTATTTAGCCACTCATCGGCCTGCAGTGGTTCCTCAGCCACCTTGAAGATCGGAGGCTTCGTGTCTAGAAACTCCTTGAATGAACTGTGCTGATTTGGCTCGGCCCCTGGTTGATGTGGATGGGCACGAGCAGTGTTTTGCGCGATAAGGCACAAAGCTTCTTCCATTGTTCTCTAGCTACCCAGGAACTGGGTAAAGAATTCCTGAGCAGACGGCGGCAGTGGGGGTGGCAAGTCATCCTAGTTGCCATCTTGGCTACCACCAGCTCCAGCACGGGTGCGCGTCATCTGCGAAGTTGCAACAATAAGCGATTATTGGGTGATGCCAAGAGATTGCAGATGAATTAGGTACTCATGCCAAACTAAAATTACTAGAGAAATTTCTCAAAAGCACAATAAAAACAGAGGCATAACAATTCATTCTCACAACATGACATCACCAATTTGACCACTTATCATGCTCATAACACATGCAAATTTAAAGTGGGATCACCGACAAAGGATTGAAATTGCATTGATGTTCATCCAAACATGCAATTAATCAACATTACATGATAGTCTGGTTACTAATGCCAACTTCAAACTACAGGTCCATTACATGAATAAAGGTGATACATTAGTCCTTCCACTAAGTGCTAAGCGATCTAATCCTCCTCATGATCACTATCGAGGTCAGATGCAGAATCATTTCCTTCCTCAGGTTCTACTTCTTCTTCAGGCTCCACTTCTTCTTCTTCCTCGTACCCTTCTAGATCCATTTCTATGGCTCCAGGTGGGACATAAGGGTGGAGCTGATTGTTCAGTAGATGAACCTCTTCATGCAGATTATCGTTGTATTCTTTTGCATTGGCCAGCTGCTGTCCCAGCTCAAACTATCGAGCTCTCAGGACATCTTCCCTGGACCAAGCTGCATTCCGTTGGTGAGTTAACCAAGTCATTTCTTCAGTGAGCCTCTCTATCTCGGCGTCGTGCTCCCTCTGAAGCTGATGTCGGTCTTCGTGGGCATGACCAAGAGCACCAGACACACGTCTGAGGCTACCTTCTACTCCATCTAACACTCTCATCACTGTGAACATGGTGCTCATGGCAGGGTTATCACTGTTCTGCCCTTCTGCTACACCAATCTCCAAAGATCTTCCTCTTGCCTACTGCCATGAGTCAGTGGAGGGGTTACCTCTTGGAAAGACTCCAACCAAAGCCGCTGCCAGCTCCTGAGGAAAATGATCCATGATATCCCTTAGGATCCCAAAGGCTGCCCTACCAGCTGCTTCTTCAGCAGTCCTACTAGTTGACTCATAACACCAACCTGTCCACTCAGAATCATCACCTCGAGGACGAACAACGGCCTCCACAGTAACTAAGAGACCTTCTCCCAACCGCTCATTCGCCTAGAAGTAGCGGGGTTCCATTCCATCAGGATAACCTACATAGCTGAGCACTCTCCATAAGAGTGTAGGCATCCCAAACTCTCCAAGGAATGTGTGATGTTGATGGGTACGTGGAGCAAGCTGACGGCTTGGAGCTCTGCCTCCGGTTGACTTGCGAGCAGTCTGCTTGGTGCGTGCCATCTGCACCATTAACATGTACCCTTTGGTGAGACAAAGCCATAATGGATAAGAGTTACATAACCGAGTAAGAATTTTATAAGGGGAGGAACAATATAGTTATGTGAATGGTAATTTAACATGATGCATGCTCGTGCCATACGTCCTTACAAACTTAGGAAAAATTTGTTTCTAACGGTAGACACGGTGGCATACATACGTTCTCTCATATATATCGTAACTAGTCGAGCTACACGTTTCGTGGTTAGTGTACCTGCATAAAATTTCATTTCAGCCCTAAACCCATAATGAAATATGCAGAATGTAATTGTAAATACTTTCATATATGTATACCCATATATATACTTCCGTATCAATCTACCCGACAAGAATTTAAACCCACAATTAAATACGTACCACATACACATGCAAGCATGCATACATAGCCGTACCAAAGCTAACTCTTCCCGACCGCACGCTCACATCTTGCGGTCATACACTCATCTTACCTTGGCATAGAGGCATTTAATCCATACATTACCACTCAAGTGAATGGCATCCATACTATAGCACGCCGTATGGACGACGAAGTAAAAACCCCCATGTTAGTACTTAAATAGCCACCTAATAGTCCTTAATTTGGGCATAAGGAAAGTGATCATTGGCACACTTTAGATTTCAAATACCTATTAAATAACTATTAGTTGCTAGAGAAGGGTTTTTGGAACACAAAAACTTTTGTTTTAAATACACTTTTGACAATTAACGTTGAATCTTGCTCTGATGCCAGCTGTCACAGAACCGACCAATTTATAAGAATACAAGTACAATGGCAATCCGCAAGCGGTCGCACTGTCATACTTGAACCCATATAAACCCGGTAGTCTATCGAGTACCACGATGGGTCTCGATAAACGATTTACAACAACCAAGATCGTACAGGATTCAACATACATGCCACATATTACATAAAGTTCACAGATACTTTTCATCATCAGAGTACGAATAAAGTTATTACAAACCAAGTTTGATAAATAAAGCAGAAGCAAATAAGTTCAAAAATAAGGTTTCCAACATAGTTTGATACAGTGCCAAGCCAGATCACGGTCCACAAAAGCAAAGATAGGAATTACTAAAGAAGCCTGCCCAAGGCTTACTCCTCATCCACAGCGGGATAGAAGCAACTCTTGCAATAACCATGATACACAGTGCCATCTGCAACAATGGGAAAATAAACCCTGAGTATGAGAAGGTACTCAGCTAGACTTACCCATCATGAACTAGAAATAAAATGACTCCAAGGATTATACAAGGCTATATAAGTGGACGTAACTTGACAACATTTTGCGAAAAAGGCAATTTACCTGTTGTACAATTATGATTCCTTTATCAAGTTAATTATAACTATCCATTTCTAGATTAGCAACTATCCTGTGCCAAACATGTGGTATATCATTTAGAAGCATACAATAGTAACCATAGCAGGTATTGTAATTCCATATTCATCTGAACCATCATGTTTCATAATATAGTTACTACGATGTTGGGACTAGCCAAGTTTCTCACTATCCGGGAGAGACGGCGATTCGAATCGATTTCAACCAGCTGGGAATTTATTCCTAACACAAACCCAGATCTATCAGCCACGATAGTCTTAGGTCACCTTTGGTACAACTCGGGTACACATTTTGCGGGTCCGTACTGCGCCGCACAATCTAGAACACCAGATGCCAGGATGCTCAAGCCAAGCCTGCCCTTGGGCTCAGTCTGATCATTCCCCGGAAGGAGCGCACAACAGAATGGTTCCTGGCCTGAGTTGAATTACTCGGCTTCGCGGTCGGAATGAGTTATCCGGCCAGCTAAGTGAGAGGCATGCGTTCAATCTTGTCAGAAGCGCCAACAATGGTATGGTCCTTAATCGACACAGACAGGGATAAATCCACACCCAAGACCTCCATGTCTTGTTGCTTCTCTATCTACTTCCTGTCCGGTCTCGATTTACTTTTACCATATGGTTCTGTTCCACGATAGCAGATATAGCCAACCGTGCTCCGGTATCCACCTATATCTCGCAGGTGATAGGACATCACCAGACTTCTACCAGTCTAAGCATGGCTAAGCATATATTCGATCCTGGACCTATACCGGTTAAAGGGTTAATATCTAGACAAGGAATGTACATGCATCAAGTGGTTTCATTCAACTCTTATAACCTAATGCATCAATCATAAATACGTAAGTAAACATTTGTAAATTACTGGGAGACTTATAATGCTCTGGGGCTTGCCTCACAGAAAGGAAGTAGGGCGGTGGTCAGGACACTCCGGAAGCTCTTCAGGGTTCTGCTCCACGCCTTCGGGAGCTGCGGCTTGCGGATCCTCCTGCGGGTTCCCTTCCTCTGCTTCTTCGAATTCCAGCAACGTGATCTCTTCCTCCGATCCTAGATGCATGAGTATGGTATAAGTATTACGAATGCATATATGTTAACAAGTGCATCACGTTGTTTGAGTAGGTGCATATCTCTTCTCGATTATTACTTAACTACTTCTACAATGCATCGACTATGCCACACACAGTAGCTACTTGTTTCACTCCTAACTGGAGTTCTACAAATCCAAAAATAGTGATCCTGGACTTTCTGGAAAGCTTATCAAATTCTCTACAACTTTGTTATTAACCATTTTTACAGTACACATCAGTTTCAACATGCAACTCATCACATTCTAGAATCAGTCCGGAAACTATTTAACATGCAATATAAAGTAATAATACTTCTACTTCATGTAATCCTTCAAAATTTGACAACATAGAATCTACCAACAGTTTAAGCATACCAAATACATTTAAGATAATATAATGGTGAAGTCCAAACTATTTATTTAAATGCCTTTATTATTTTATTTAGATATCTAGGTTAAATAATAAACATATATCAGATGTACTTCATAAATTCCCAAAAATTTTCAGTGTCTTACTAATGCTATCAAAGGACTACTATAAAAATTTCATGTCATTTTACTAAGTAGAACATTCTGTACACAAATGATAAGGCAGCAAGGCTTGAAATAGCATAAATGGAAAATCCTATTGAAAAGTGTCAAGCAACAGATTTACTATTTTTCTTAACATCCATATAGTACTAGGATTACCTCCAACAATTTTCATGAATTTTGGACTCATAAATAATTTATAAAAAATCATGCAAGGATTGACTAGCCATAAAAGAAAAATCTATAACTATAAATCTACCCCTGCACTGGTCCTAAGATTTTTACCAGAGTTCATATATGCTAAGACTAGCTTACCACAAAAATTTCATAATTTTTGGAGCACAGGAACTCTAGATATAAAATAAACAAATTTGAATGCATTCAAAAGAACATTTCAAATCCCTATTTAAATCTCCAGAAATTTCTACTGTTGAAACCAAGAACATATTTTTCTTAAATACTACACTTCCTAAGCAACACAATCATATTTATTTCACAATTTTTGGTGCTACCAAACTGAAGATACAAAATTCACAAAACAAATCAAAAACTGGAATCAAATGAGTTAGCCTTCAAATACTGAGTCGCTGACCGGTGGGACCCGGTGGTCAGGGGACCCCACATGTCATTGACTCAGAGCAGAGCAGCGGCGCTGCTGGGCACTGCGCGGCTACGGCTCATCGACGGCGAGCTTCGTCGGGGGTGAGGTCACCACGGCATGACCTAGGTGACCTGGCGCATTGATTGAGCTACGTGGATGGCCTTCTCGTCAGAGCTAGCGACTACGGTGGCTACAATGGTGGCACGGCGGGGTGGAACGACAGCGACACATCGGAGGAGGCCACGGCGGCTCGACCTAAGGTGCGGACAAGCATCTATGAATGCTGGGGGACCTAGCACGCTAGCTAACGGAGCAGGAGGAGGACTAGGGCGACGTGGCCACGACGACGGGGCTCACGGTGGAACTCCGACGAGCTTGCATGCACTGCGGCGGCTTACCAAGTGCTGTTAGCGGCCATGGGGAGAAGCAATGGGGTGCTGGGGAGACGGTGGAGCTATCGCGGTGGTGCTGGAGTGGCTAGGCGCGAGCTGTGCGTGGCTATGGCGACGGCGGAGCTGCGGGCGCTCGACGGCTGCTGCTGGCGCTGCAAGACGGCGAAGGAGACCGAGGCGAAGTGAAAATGGAGCGCGGCTGAGTGCGGGCGGGTGCTGGCGTGATGAAGGCGCGCCTAGGCACGTCGTGGCCTGGCTGGGCAGAGTAGAGGCGACGCGCGGCCATTTCTCCTCCACGCGGCGGCCATGGCCTGACGGCGGTCGGCCACTGAATCAGCCGATTCAGTTCGTCAGTCGCGATACACTGTGCCTGACGACAAGTTTTGACACTCCCCTAACTGCTAATCCGTAGCTCCTAAGCGAAAACGATCTACATGATTTTTGTAGCCCGAAGTACCAGCTACAACTTTGGTTCAAGTACCTCGTTCTAATTCGCAACAAAGATGGAGTAATATCGTGCTCAACATCGGCTGTCAGTCGGTCAATTGAAAACGACTTGGGAAAATTTGCTAAGTGTGGAAATCAGTGATTTGATGATTTTTGAAATCCAATTTCACACATGTTAGGAGCTGAATCAGTCAAAGACCCAAAAATCAAAGTTGTTCCTTATGTCAAGCACTACAACATTGCTTAAGTGAACTCCTCCATGCAAGGTCCCTAACACCTAGTTCCAAATTGGTCAAACATGTCACTTTTAAAAGAGGAAACACATCAAAGCATGGCTTAAAGACCAAACTAGCCCTAGCACTAAATACCAAAGTTATTCCTAATGATATCCTAAGCATGTTTAAGCAATTTTCAAGGCCATCCAAGCATTTCATGTAGTAGTCACTCATAGAGCTATTGAAAGTAATCACATGAAATATGCCTTAAAGACTTGACCATGAAAGAAAAATGACATTTCATGATCCATTTTCCATTTGTGAACCTAAGCATTGCCAAATATTTTTGGTGACTCAAATCTACCAAGTACATGTTTACATTCATAATCAGTTGCATAAGTACAAAGAAACATGCAATAACAAGCAACGTTGCATATGTTTCAATTCAATGTTTCAATTGTAAATGCTTGTTTATGAATGCTTGATGATCATGCTCATGTTATGCAAGTCAAGTTATGCAAGGCTAACACCCGAGGTGTTACATTAGACGGGCCACGAGGGATCGAGCAAGTCAAAGTTGTGGATCTAGGTGCTAGGCGCAACGAGGGATCGGGCGAGTCAGAGTTGTGGATCCAGGCGCTAGGCGCAATGAGGGATCGTGCGAGTCAGAGTCATGGATCTAGGCACTAGGCATAATGAGGGATCAGGCGAGTCGGAGTTGTGGATCCAGGTGCTAGGCACAATGAGGGATCGGGCGAGTCGATGTCGTGGATCCAGGCGCTGGGCGCAAAAAGGGATCAAGCGAGTCAGAGTCATGGAACGAGGGATCAGGCGAGTTAGAGTCATGGATCTAGGCGCTGGGCATAATGAGGAATCGAGCGAGTCAGAGTCACGAATCTAGGCACTAGGTGCAATGAGGGATTATGCAAGATGGAGTCATGGATCCAGACGTCAGGTGTGTCGAGGGATCGGGCAAGTTAGAGTCGTGGATCTAGGTGCTAGGCACAATGAGGGATCGGGCGAGTCAAAGTCATGGATCTAGGCACAGCCGAGGTTGTGTTGAGGTGTTGGGCATCCTAAGCCCCTAAGCCCTATTAGGCTCAGAAGGGGTTGGTTTTGAGTTTTTTTGCATTACCCCATCCACAATTTTCGCAACTAGAGGAGCTGAGCTAACATCCCTTGCCTTGATGGCTTGAGTGACGCGCTCGGTGAGCTTGCTAATGGGGATGTTCGAGTGAAATCTAGGTCCGTCATTCATGATGGGGTCGGCATAGCCCTCATGTGGCATTCCACTGCTCCTTAACCCATGTCTCGATAGATGATTGGGTTGTTTCGGAGATCGACCTAGGTGGCCCGCTGGCCTCCCCTCAATGGAGATTCTATGGGCATGGCTCGAGGTTAGGATCGAACGAGAAGGTTGAGATGACCCTATCTACTTTAGAGCAGACTAGGTGAGGGCCACTAGGGCTCATCTGTGTTATCTCCCCTGGCTGTATTTGACATGAGGCGGCCTTGACCCCTTTGTGGGCCGGCCTTCAAACCCTAGTCGGTCGTTGCTCATGTTGAATGAGGCAACTGTCGCTTTGTGATGCAACACAGAGCGTTGTGATGCATTTAACTACATATGCGATGCTTTGGATGTATGGGATGAATGAATGCGTGTATGGATGAATGTGTGAATGCATGCATGAATGTATGAATGACCGTAGATGAATGAATGACCATATAAAGAAATAGTGGGGGTTTGTAATGTTACCTTGATGACTGGAGTGATGGGGTTCGAGGAGGTCCTATCAGATATGTCCGACCAGGATCCACGTTCATTGTTTGTGATGGAGTTGGCATGGCCAAAATGGGGCATCCCTTTGCTCCTTACCTATCTCTTAGTGTTTGCCTGAGCCGTCCGATCGACTCAGGAAGCCCGTTGGTCACTCTTAGGTGGAGATCCTATTTTTGGGCCTTTCCAAGTCTTGCCTAGGAAGACGGAGGTCCACCTACATGCAGTTGCACCTTGTTTCACGTGCCCGACGTGTGGTAGTGGTGGGCCATACCCAGGCCACATCCCATCTGACCAGGTGCAGTCTCATCAGGTAGGGTGTGTCCCATCGGTCAGGGCATGTCTCGTCGTATCCTATCCACATTGAATGGGGGTAGGGAGAGGGTTTCTTGCCCCAATCCTTCACCTTTCCTCAACTGTTATGCCTCTTCTTTAAATAGGGGATGGGAGAGGGCTTTCATCCCATTCCTTTGCCTATTCCCCATCTACCACCTCTCCTCCTTCTCACCGAGAGCGTTCGTGTGCCATGATGGTTCCTAGGAGAAAAAGGGTAGAGCGAGGGAGAGGAGAAACTTATAGATCTGTTCATGAATCCAAAGCATAATGTCGAGCTAGAGGTCATCTGTTGTGAGCGACTCAGCGCTGGCCGCCTTCGTTGAGAAGGGGGCGCTACCGCCAAAGGAGGTGGCACACTAGAGGGCTCCCGTGGGGGAGGATTTTCTGCATCCTCAGGCCGGTGAGGTTGTCTCCTTCCTCACCTTCCACGAGCATGGGCTAGGATACCCTACACACTAGGTCCTATGCGGGCTCCTCAATGAGTGGGGCCTGGAGCTGTAGCACCTCAATCTAACTAGGGTGCTACATGTCGCTAGCTTCATCACCGTCTATGAGGCCTTCTTTGGGATGGAGCCATACGTGGACTCTTTTTGGTGGATCTTCACCGGACGAGCCTTGTTAGAGGGGTAGCTACCTAGGATCACGCCGGTGGGGGGTTTCACCCCTATAGCTGCTTAGGTTGGCTAGTTCATGGAGTTTGATGAGATGTTAGAGACATCCTCTAGCCATGGTGGCCATACTATGGCAGGCAACATCCCTATCTAGAAGCTGCCCTATCTATATGGGAAAGTCTAGTGCTCCATGTTCTTGTATTGAGCATCTATGGGTGTGATGCCCTTGAGGTACCCATTGCACTCACTGAAGTCAAGGGTGCGGAACTAGGGGGCCCTTGCGGTGGTGGTTATGTCTGGTGGCAGTAAACGCTCTTGGATGATGCTCATGAACTTATGAACTTGTTGTGATACTTGCTGCCTCTTGCTAGAAGACACCTGGACCTAGACTTTGTGCTATCTGTAGAGGGTACGTCAATGATTGGAGCGCGGATGCCATCTATGTGCTCAGGGAAAGCTTGCTGCCACATGCATAGTTTGGTGGCCAAGCAAGTCTCCATGTAGTGGGTGATGGAGGCTTGTTGTGCGAGCATGGCTGAAGGCATGTGTCAAGAAGACATTACCTAGCCTGTGGATGGAGTGGAGGTCAGGTCGAAAGCTCCATCCGCATCGAGCGTTGCCCCGTCGGAGGGCGAACAACCTTTATCTTTGCTGATCATGTCATTAGCCGATGCCACTGGGCAGCCACAGTAGAAGTAGCCAATAGATGTAATAGTTTAAGTTCGTGGGGGAGCCCCCAAGTGAACAGTTGTATTCATGAATACAACAATTTTTGTTTTGTGATGAATTACTTCATTCAGGGAAGCTTGTCCCATCTATTCCTTACTTTTTCCATAGCATAGCTTTGTTTTTATTCTTTCTTTTTCACACCTGCCCATTCATCCCATAGGCTACAACATTAAGAACCCAAGCGTGGCCCATGAGGCATAGCTGCTCATAACCATAGGTAGAGGCGGGGTGCGATTGGTTAGAATGCTGAAGCAAAGTTACGTAAGATAATTAAAGGAACAGACTACCCTTTCGTTCGGGTAAAAAATGTATTTACATATGATAGTAAAAAAGATGTGGTATCACACCCTAGTGGAGCCCCCAAGCGACCTAGGCCAAAAGTGTTTGGGCTAGGGTGCTTTGTAGGAGAGAACATTGAATGAAAGAAAATGGTAAATACCAAATTTTAGGGGAAGAAACGACGTAACTGTTCAATGTTCGAAGTGTTGGTGAGAACATCGCCGTTGTCATCCTTCAATCGGTAGGTGCCCAGTCAAATCACTTTAGTCACCGTATAGGGTCCTTCATCGTATAGAGTTTGTGCTTCTCCTTGGTCAATTGGGTCCTTCGAAGCATGAGGTCTCTGACCTCGAGGATCCTTCCTCTGATTTTCCTCTTGTGGTACCTATGGAGAGTCTACTGGTAGCGAGCGGAGCGAATGACAATCATCTTGTGGGCCTCCTTGAGTAGGTCGACTGCATCTTGTTGGGCCTCCGTGGCTCCATTGTGGTCGAAGGCCTTCATTCTTGGGGCGCCGTGGTCGATGTCAGAGGGCAGCACTACTTCAGCTTTGTAGGCCAGGAAGAAGGGTGTGAACCCTATGGATCGGTTCAGGGTTGTTCTCAGGCTCTAGAGGATTGTTGGGACCTCTGCAACCCATTGCCCAGCATACTTGTTGAGTCAGTCGAAGATGCGTGGCTTAAGTCCTTGGAGGACCATGCCATTGGCACGCTCGACCTAACCATTAGTACATGGATGTCTAACCGAGGCCTAGTCGATCCTGACACTGTATCCATCACTAAAATCTAGGAACTTCTTCCTAGTGAAGTTAGTTCAGTGGTCAGTGATGATACAGTTAGGAACACCAAATCGATAGATGATGTCGAGGAAGAACTTGACTGCCTCCTCCAAGTGAATGTTGGTGATGGGCTTGGCCTCTATCTACTTGGTGAACTTGTTGACCACCATGTGTAGGTGAGTGAAGTTGTCTAGGCCCTTTTTGAGGGGTCCTACCATGTTGAGGCCCCAGACCATGAATAGCTAGGTGATGGGGATGGTTTGGAGCTCCTATGCCGACAAATGAGTTTGCCGAGCGTAGAACTGGCATCCCTCACACCTGTGGACGACCTCCTCAACATCTCATAGTATGGTGGGCCAGTAAAAACCTTGGTGAAAGGCTTTTCCAACTAGAGACCTTGGGGCCACGTGATATCCGTAGATTACGGCATGGTTGTAACACCCTAAAATTAGCTACTTTCTAAAAAGAGTAAAATGATTTCTGTTAATTGTTTTGTGCTCATAAAAACATAGGTAAAAGAAAATTTTCTTTAAATTAAAATCCAACATAAGGGTCGCAACATGTTTGCGCATACATGCCGTTGCATTGATACTTTTGTGATGAGTGGTTTGAAAAAAATAAATTCAAATCTCAATCTTTAAAATATTGCTTTCAAGTAGTGGTTTAAAAAGAATTTGAAAACTTGCAAAAACAAAAGTCAGATAAGATGCTTTGTTTTCAAAATCCAAAGTCTTGGAAAAGGTTTTAAGACGTGTTAGAATGATGCCTCTCTTTCCGGGAATCTTTCCGATCTTTTTCGGGATTAAATTCCTTTTTCTTGGACCTTTGTCTTTTTCCTCGATCAACCCAAAAGTCTCTTCCAGGAGCTAAAACTACTTTGGTTGTGTTCCTTATCCTTCCATCTATCCCTAGGAATTTTTATGGAATTTTTCAGAGCCTAAATAGTAATTTCATATTTTCTAGAATTATTTTAATTTCAAAAATCAATTATTTCCTAAAATATCTTGGATTTCCAAAATCTTCCAACCCTGCTCATATATATATGCTGGCATATCCCTCAATGCGCTGATTCTGAAAGTACGACCGCTTTCATGA
Organism: Miscanthus floridulus; assembly: GCF_019320115.1. Taxonomy (NCBI): domain Eukaryota; kingdom Viridiplantae; phylum Streptophyta; class Magnoliopsida; order Poales; family Poaceae; genus Miscanthus; species Miscanthus floridulus. Next base: position 76,066,467 of record NC_089581.1, read on the forward strand.
GCCGCCACTCGTAGCCCTATAGATCGGACACCGAAGTAGTGCACCTCTAGGTTTTCGGTGAACCTTCGGCGACCGTTTCCGGCCATCTCCGACATCCTCCTTGGAAACCGTCATTGCTGCAAGGTAGATCTCATTGTCCTCTATACCGTCTTGCCATCCTTTTCATGAATCCATGCTCGTTCATCGTTTCCCTAACCTCTCTTTTTCTTCTCCGGCGAGGAACACCATGGACGCGGTCTTCTACTTCGTCTCCGGCCACCCAGCGCCACCATGGCACCCTCCCATGTCCCGGCCCTATTCCCATGCCGCCACCCCTAGCCCATGGCCCTGTGCCACCCCATCCCATGCCCCTGCTCATGAGCGAGCAAGATGGCCGCCGCCGCCCTGTGCCGTGCGGGTGTGGGTGTGCGTGCTTGCTGCCCTGCTCCGACCCGAGTGGGCCCTGTCCCGGCGCTGCGCCACCGGTCGGCCAGCAGGCCCCGTGGCCGAGGCTGAGCCCCCTCCCTTCCCTACATGGAGCAGCACAGTAGCACTTCCATGGCCATGTCTGTGCTTACAAACAACCCAAGGATGAAGATGACCATATTTACAGTTATGCCATTGGTTCGTTAAATCTTCGCCGTTTCTTCGTTCTAATTCCATTTCAGTTCGTTCCAATTGCGTTAGTTTCATGTCATGGAGATCTATGTAGTAGCGCTATTAATTTTCATACCACATGTTTATGAATTTATTGTATTAAAATACTAATTGTGTCTATAATTAATTAATCGCTGATTAATTAAAGTCGATTTAGGTTTTTGATTTCGATTCGATTGCGCGAGTTTCATCACAATGTGTGATACATGTTAGCAGCGTCATCTGATATAATAAATGTTTCTGAATTTTAATATAAGGTATTAATTTAATTTATATTTATTCAATAGCTTTTAATTAGAAGCAACTACATAGGGTTAACTTCGTTCTTGTCGTGTTAAATCATGCCAATGTAAGGTACGCGTTAGTAGCAACATTTATCATGTCACATGTTCATAATATTATAATTTAAATATTAATTTGATTAATGATTACGTAAACTTGTTTCTAAACAGTATCCACCTTTTATAATTACTTGTTAATTAATGTCAACTTAAATATGTATTTATTAATTATAATTTGCTTAGTTTCAACATGATTTATATAAAGTCAGTTAAGATGCTTTCACATGCATTTTTCTCTTGCAAAGTTAAAGTTAATTTGATTAAATGATATGTGCATGTTTATGTATAAAATATGACTAGTTTAACTTGGCTTTTAAAATAAAATGTGATTTTATGTAATCTGAATTAATATGCTTCGTATAGTTTTGCTCAATTAAAATAAATCAAGCATATAGGCTTTTTCTCCTTTTTATAATATAAAATCCCGATAGTCATTTCTTTTTAATGATAGTTCCATTATTGATGATTCTTGTGTTCCCGTGATTGTAGCGACGATCCCACTCTTTTAGTATATTGTTTTATACGCAAAATCTTCCGGTAGATATATCTTTTCAACCGTAGCTCCGATTAGCGTGCCTCTCGTGACTGTGTGTTCGTAGCGATATGTAGAATCATATTTCAAACTCTTTTACTTATTTTTCTATGATTGGTGTATTGTTCTGATATAGATGCAATTGTATGCTATGCATGTATGTGTATGGATGTTGTGTGGTATTCTATGATTACGTCCAGTTGGTGAGATATACGTGGTGATCCAGAAGAAGAAGAAGGACGTTGAAGATTAAAGCTTATCAAAGGATCCATATTTAAGGCAAGTGTACCAAAGGCTCCTTGTACCTATGAACAATTGCTATTCATATTCATGCAAGTGTCTAATTTGATATACCTTTAAGGACTTTACCTAGATGAATTCTTGTACCATATATCCTTGTTACCTAGGGTTTGGGTATGCATTTTGGATAGATGCTATAGCGCTGAACATAGAATAATAGTGTCGGTGTTTCGTACAAGCACCGGCAAGTAAATTTATAGTTATGCGCGTTAGGCTCGGATGGTGCGCTAAAGGACACAAGATTTATACTGGTTCAGGCCGAATATCCCTATGTTCAGTTTGTTGCTGCTCGTGTTATTAGCACCGTGAACGATCTGTAGTAAGGGGTACAAACGATCGAGAGAGGGACTGGTCCCAAGTCTCTGATGGAAGGGTTGAAAGGAGGTCAAGAGCTTCGTAGCAGCTTGACTGTGTGTATGTGTGCGTGGTCTTGTTCAGTCTCAAGTCCATTGTCCTTAGATGGGAGAAGCGCATCCCCTTTTATAGATGAAGGGGTTGGCTTTACAAGGATGAGGGCTTTACCTAATCTTGTGACTCACGTCAACGCGGCCTCGTTCTTCATTCTGATGAGTGTGAAGGAAGATAAGCGCCTACAATACTATCAATGCCTCAGTAGAATGTCAGGTTGGTTACAGAATGCTACCCTACGTAGGGTATGGGTTGCAGCATGGTGGTTTGACTTATGAGCCTCCCCAGCCTTGCTCTACATGCCTTCTAGTTCCTATGAGTCTTTGTCGGAGGGATGCAGGGTCGGGGTCCAAAGTAGTGCCGTGGGCAAGCTGTCCTAACCTGGTGGACCTGAGGGGTCAGGAAGTAGGCTCCGCTCCCTTGGGTGCATAGCATGACGACAGAAAATCCATCGTTCATGGGGATAACAAGCTCTTTTCTGGAGCATAGCGGTTGTCGTATATCTCTATCGGGTTTCATGTCCCAGAGCTAAAGGCGGCGCCCACAACTCTATAGGGCAAGGAGCATGCACCTGTAATACCTTTCGGGCTCTGTGGCACCCGAAAGGGTCTAAAGCACCTATCCCATCATTCCCTAGTAGTACTTTTCCTGCCAGGGCGCAGGGTATGGTCCTCGGAGCCATGGTTGACCCGAACATCTTGTCTTGCCCAGTCCTTATCTCCTAGGCGAGATCGAGCCTGCCCCTCTAGGGTTGGGCGAGGCAGAGTCTATCCCTCAGCCCTCGGGCAAGACCGAGACTGTCCCAAAGGCATCGGGTGAGATGGAGACTAGCCCTGAGCCCTCGGGCGAGGCAGAGCTATCTCTAAAGGCGTCAGGCGAGGCAGAGTTTATCCCTCAGCCCTCGGGCGGGACTGAGGTCATCTCAAAGGCATCGAGCGAGATAGAGACTAGCCCTGAGCCCTTGGGTGAGGTAGGGCTATCTTCAAAGGTGTCGAGCGAGGCGGAACCAAACTCCTATCATTCGAATAAGGGACATAACGGTGCCCTTATCCATCCAGAAGTTTTTAACGTTCGGTGGTTATTGGTTCCACCTTCTGGGGTACCCCGGTGTTAGGTCCCCGATAGTAGCCCCCGAGCCTCTAGGTGATTCGAGTAGAACCACCTAGAGGGTGTTTTTTGATTTTGTCGAAGTTACTTTGCCAGTGGGTGCGCGCGAGTGCACCCGATGCGTGTAGCCCCCGAGCCCCTAGGTGATTCGAGTAGAACCACCTAGGGGGTTGTATTGGTCCCTTCGTGGGTAAGGCTGAAGGACTTAGTTTTTTCATCCACTGAATGTTTTTCTGAGGGGGTCGTGGCATCCCGTTCATGGGGAACTCATTCAGGGCTGACCTAACTGGTGCTTGTGCCCTTGATTTTGGATCGTTCATAGACCCTTCCTCAGTTGGGCCGACCGCCGAGCTTTTGGGCCCTATGTGGGCTAGAGAGAGCAAAGGTCTTCGTGGCTTGTGTTTTCTAGGTGGGTAGAGAGTCCAGATTCACCTGGGGAAGGCGAACCATCCGCCGTGATTTTTGGGGTGAGCGGATAGGGACTGCGCGTGCGTGTCCCATGACATGACGTGGTGGTGCGCGTGGCAGGCCCAGAGATCGAGGTGGATGGTTGCCCTTCTCGTGTTCGTCACCCCTATAAAACCATAGGGTTCACCCCCAAGGTTCCGTATTTCGCTCCCCTGCCTTTGTGTTCTAAAACATCCACCACCAATCGCCCTAGCCTCCTGCGCCTACATCGCCACCATCGACCGGCTTGCATTCGTGCTGTAGCCACCATCAAGCTCGCGCCTGCCCTTCTCCCTAATTGCTTTAATGGAGTTGTGGGGCAGATCTAGCATCACCTCATGGCGTCTGGAGGGCCTCGTCCACCGTGGCCTTCTCCACCCACTGTCCGCCATCCAGGAGTGGTTGCTACCTGGCGACAAGGGTGAGCCGGTGCCGCCCGAAGGGTATGTCGTCTCTTTCACCATCTTCCATGAGCAGGGATTTGGGGTACCTGCGCATAGATTCCTTTGGGGGCTACTGGATTATTATGAGGTGGAGCTATAGCATCTAACTCCTAATGGGGTTCAGCATATGGCAGCATTTGTTGCCCTGTGCGAGGGTTTCCTCGGGATTGATCCCCATTTTGATCTGTGGCGGTATTTCTTTAACATTAGTTTGTCAAAGAGGAAGATTGGGGGGAAAGATGTGAACGCGCCGATGGGATATGCCAGCATTCATCTACGCCATACCCAGTCGAGGGGTTACCCATACATGCGTCTGGCGACATCCAACAAGGGATGGCACTCATAGTGGTTTTATGTTAGGGATGATGTGAGTGCCACCCTACCAAGGTATACTGGATGCCTTATTGAAGATGCTCTGGAATCATGGAGCTAGGGCATCCAGTCCAAAGACAAGAAACATATCTCTGACCTTCTTTCTGCCCTCCAAGCCCTGAAGGATCAAGGTGTAAAGGGGACAGGGATTATCGGTGCCTATCATGCGAGGAGGGTGGCGCCACTGATGGCACGTGTGCTTCCCCTGCATCGGATGATGCCCGGGATGTCGTTCGAGGGGACGGTGCTCATTGATGAGGCGCTCCCTTTCTTGGAAGTGGCGCAGCGCATTAAGGAGGTGATAGAGCCGATGAAGGATTCCATAGGTAGGGTCCTCGACATTGTGTATCCGATGCCCGGACACCCCCTAATGCAGCCGGAGCCTGGGTTCTTTGAATTCGTAAGCCTTCTTCTCTTGTGCTCTTTTCTTTTTTCTGAATCTCTATTTTTTGATACTCACCTTCATGACATTGGAACCAGTCGAGGGGGCTAGTCTTCAAGGATAGTCTAGTTCTGCTACCCAAGGACAAGGCCATGGCAGTGGCGAATCGACTTGTGGTCGAGTGGGACAAGGAAGCAAGAGAACAGATGAAGAAGGCAAAACGACTGAAGCAGGAGGCATGAGATTGGGGAGAGGACGTGAGTAGTGAGGATGATGATGACAACAATGACGATGATGATGAGGTAGCCATAGGCGTGGATTGGGACATCCTAGAGGATGAGGACACGCTGACAAGTGGCCACCCATCCATGCAGGGATCCTTCCCATTCCACGCAGAGGGAAGTGAATCGATGAGGTCCATGGAGGCTGGCATGTCCGCTGCTTCGCACGGTGTGCCGGCCAAGGACCGGTGGATGGGGGAGGGCGGGCTTGCTACCATGGACCCCGAGGCAATGGTGGAGGGGAGTGGCTCTGGTGCTGCGCCCCACGAGACAGGGGAGGGGAGTGGCTTTGGAGCCGCGCCCGGCTCTAGTGCCACACCCCACGAGACAATGGAGGGGAGCGGCTCTAGTGCCATGCCCCTCGAGATGATGGAGGGGAGCGGCTCTGGTGCCACACCCCACGAGGTGAGCCCCCCTACCCTAGAGCAGGGGGTGGGCTTGAAACGGTCCTGCCCAGATGAGTTGGGGTAGGGATCTAGGGATCCGTCCCCAAAACGCTTCCACTGGCCGAGGATGTCAACGTAAGCTGTCGATTCCTCTGTTTTCATCCTTTTTCCATTTCTATTTTGACCTAATGGTTATTACCTTTGTGCAGGTTCTTACGGACAGGTCACCCCCTGGGGCTGGCACCCAAGAAGAGCCTCACCATTCAAGTGGGATAGATGGCATCGCCTGGTGTTACCCCTGTTTTGGGCAGGAGTGGTGCCGATGTTGGGGCCGCGTTGGCCGACCCAACGGCGTCTGTGGTGGCACCCACACCCGCAGAGGTTACTGAGCAGGCGGCTTCCTCCATGGTGGACATGGTACAGCCGGCCGAGGATCATATACCGCTGGTGGAGGTGGTCGTGACCACGCCAAGCTAGGTCTAGCCGAACACGGCCATGGTGGTGCTCGAGGGCGTAGTGCAATCTGCGCCACTGGGGGCCCAGGTGGATCCGCCCATGGCGTTCGAAGTGGCCCAGACGGAGGAGGGTCTAGTCGGAGGGTCCTCAAGTGTGGTGGTGGTGCCGCATAGGGTCAAGAGGGAGCTGCCCCTGGCCCCTTTATCAGGAGGAAGCCACTCCCCTGCACGGGGGGAGCCGTTGCTTTAGTGGATGGCCGCCCAAGACCCAACATCAGCTCTTTTCTCGCTCAATGATCATTCCAAGAGCATGGAGCGGGAGGGTCTTGACATCAGAATTTTGACCATGCTGGAGGCCCTAGACCAGGCCAGAGGAGCCCTACGTGAAATTGTTGTTCCTACTACCCAGGTATCCGCTTGATTTTCTTCCTTCTTCACATGTTTTTGTGTTTTCGCATTTTTGATATCAGTCTTCTTCCTCTTTAGGTTCTTGTTGCTTGTAGCCGGAACAAATCCCGATTCCTCCACGAGCAGAAGGCGGAGTGGGATCGCCTCTCCGAGGAGGCCCGGCTGCGAGTAGATATGGCCGCACAGCTTGCTGCCGCCTAGGAGCGGGAGGCCTAGGCGCATCAAGACACAGAGGAGGCCCATGGGATGTTCGAGGATTTGTCGGCGAGGTCCAAGCTAGATGGGGAGGAGATTGCCAGGCTTCAAAAGGAGCGAGACGAGCTGCTGCATAGGAATGCCACGGCTAATGAGAAGGCCGACGAGGTCCTAAAGGAGCTGGAGATGGAGCGGGACCTCCGGCAGAAGGCCGAGAGTAGGGCCACGACCCTTCAATAGAAGGTGGACAAGGACGTTGAGGTGGTCCGCTCTCTCTGGGCGGATCTTGGTGACGCGGTGAGCTGAAGGTTGAGCACCAAAAATGTCTCCACCAGGCTGGAAAAAGAGGTTGCCCATGCACGAAGGGCCCTTTAGGTTGAGAGCGACGAGCATTATCTTCTACAAGCTGCGGTCGGGGTGGTCCTTGATGCCCTAAAGGTGGTGGAGATGGTGGAGACTAGCCCGCTCACGGCTCGTGCCGTAGGTATCACGGCTCGGGTGGGCCAGCTTAAGGAGAGTGCTTTTCACGCCAATATCACCCAGGCCTTCACCATTGCCCATGCCCATTACGAGAAGGAAATCAACCTGAAGGTGATGAGCGAAGGTTTCTCGTCCACCTATGAGGATGATGAGCTAGAGGCAATGGAGAAGATGGTTGCTCCCCTTGCAAAAAACCTAGCAGATAATCTGAAAGAGATGGTTCTCCCTCCATGGGAGTAATTAGTCGAATAATTTTGAGGACAAATTATATGTAATATGTGGACAAATGTCGGTATTTTCGAGTCTGGATGCGGTTTTGTGATTTTGCATCATAATTTCATTTTGTTTGATTTTTTGTGATCTTACCAATCTGTTGTCCCAAATCTTGCCGCTGGTCTTGATGCGAGGAGATTGTTTTGAAAGAAAAAAAGGAGGTAGCCGTACCTTAACCAGCCCCCGAGTAAGGTCCGACCCTCTGCATTTGCTGGAGTTGGGGGTTACTGGAGATCGGAACCGTGGTTTTGGTGACAGGGTCGACGAAGTCCTTGGATGGCATTGCAATATTTCCCACCCTGTCTTCCAACAGAAATCCCCAACTGGGGACTCTATGGGCTCGGCAAGGTAGGGCCTTCGAACCTGTGTCCTTGTATTGATTGGCTCGAGCCCCCGGGCCTTGTTAGGGTCTGATAGGGGTTGGCTATAATTTGTGTGTTACCCCGTCCTCAATTTTCGCAATCGGAGGGGCTGAGTAAATGACACTTGCCTCGATGGCTCGAGTATCGTGCTCAACGAGCTCACTAACAGGTACGTTTGTGTGGAATCTAGGTCCATCATTTGCTGATGGGGTCGGCAGAGCCCTCTGGTGGCACTCCACAACTTCTAAACCCACCTCCCGACAGATGCCTAAGCCATTTGATAGGCTCAGGGGGCCCGATGGCCTCTCCTCGATGGAGATTCTATGGGTTTGGCTCGGGGTTAGAATCGAACGAGAAAAGGTTGAGATGTCCCTGTCCGCTTCTGAGCAGGGTTGGGTAGGGCCGCTGGGGCTTGTCTTAGTTATTTCTCCCTAGCTCTGTTCGGCATGAGGCGGCCTCGAGCCCTTCGTGGGCTGACCTTCAAACCTCGGCCTATGGCCGCCTATATCGAATGAGGCGATGGCCATTCCGTGATGCGACATGAAGTGTTGGGATGTTTTGTATATGTATAATACAATCAAAATGAAGGTGGGGTCGGTAATGTTACCTTGGCGGTATGAGCGACGAAAAGCTCATACCAGATGTGTCTGTGCGGGGTTCGGATCCTGATGCTCATGATGAGGTTGGAGTAACCTGCATAAGAATCGCTATTCTTTGTTTTTCATGTCTCAGTGGTGGTCCAAGCCATTTAATCGACTTGGGCAACCTGACAGCTTCTCCTTTGGGGGAGATTCTGTAGGCGGACCCCTCCGAACCCTTCTTGACAAGGCAGACGTCGAAGCAGGAGACGCGAGGGGCGTTGAGCATGATTTTTCTGGTGAACAGAAACACCGTAGCTACCGAGGCGTGGGGTCTGCTAGTTCGGCCAATTTTACTCAAAGTTTTATGCTCGTATTGCGCGTCCTTAGTTTCAAGCATATGGAGGGGTCAGGTGAGGAGAATGTCTAGACTGGTAGACATCCTCAGCAGCCCCCGAGTGATGTTCATGTCCCCACCGTTTGATGGGGTCAGAAGCTCAAGAATGAATTTTAATGCATAAAGTAAGAAGGCAGAGATGCTTATCTTTCTTTGGACATTCATTCGTCGTCTCTTCTGGGCCGAATGGCCGGCCCAGGAGATCCAAAAGGTCCTATCATTGGATCATCCCATGGTCCTGCAGGGGAGGCGAAGGGTTGTCTGCCTATGTGGGCGCCTTAATTGCCATGCCCGGAGCGGGTTAGTGGCGGGCCATACCCAGGCAGTGTTCAGTTTGACCAGGGGGGACACCTCGTCGATCGGGGCATGTCCCGTCAATTCCGACGTGTCCCCTTAGGTATCAATCAGCATTGATTCCATTTTTAAAGAGGGGAAGGGAGAGGGTTTTTCGTCCAACCTTTGGCCTTTCCTTAGCTATAGCGCCTCCTCTTTAAATAGGGAGGGGGAGGGGAGTTCTCATCCCACCTCTTCTTCTGCCTCTGAGCCGCTATTTCTCCTTCTTCTTCCTTTCCACTAAATGCATCCACGCGTCATGGCGATTCCTGAGTGAGGAAGAGTAATGCCAGAGAGAGAAAACTCACAATTCCACTTGTGAATCTAGAGCATGATGTCAAGCCAGAGGTTATCCAGTGTAGATGAGATGGTGCGTGCCGCCCTTGCCGAGGAGTCGCTGCTGCCGAAGGAGAAGGGGCGCCGGCGGGCGCCGTGCATCGTCGACTACGCCATCATTCACTGTGCTCCTCCTTCGGCAAGAGGCATTTCCTACCTTTACACCGTTGTCAGGGTGGTGGTTGGTGATGACGGCGTAGTCCCCGAATGCCCTAGTGGAGGCATCGCTGTCGGGGTTGCGACTGATGACGATGGCGTAGTCCACGGACGCCCTAGCTGAGGTGTCGCTGTCGGGGTCGTGGCTGACGACGATGGCGTAGTCCCCAGATGCCCCGATGGAGGCATTGTAGATGACGGCGCCTTCGAGGATCCTGCAAAGTGGCGGGATATCGCCGATGGAGTGCGTGGCGCGGCGACCGCAGTAGATGAGCTAGCCCATGTACACGCTCCGGGCATCGCCGATGGAGAGCATGACACGGCGACCGCAGTAGACGAGCTGGCCCATGTACATGCCCCGGGCATCACCAATGGAGATCATGGCGCAGCGACCGTAGTAGACGAGCTAGCCCATGTACACGCCCTGGGCGTCGCCAATGGAGAGCGTGGCGCGGTGACCGTAGTAATACTTGTAGTGAAGCTAAGCAGAGATTGTAATTGAATAACTTTGTGGGGAAGCCCCCGAGTAAACAGTCCTCTAGTTTTACAAGTATATTATTCCTTTTTGTAATGAAATCACTTTGTAAGTGACGAATTTGTGCAAAAAATGAACAAATTTACATCTTTTGCTTATGGCAAGCAATTTTTTATCTTTCTCCTTTCTGTAGAAATGATTTTAGTGCTTTCCGACCCTTCTCATGGTCTAAGTCATAAGAAGCTAGGAATGTGGGTAAACTAATTCTGATTGAACTGGTGAGTGAAGAGGTTGCAGCCGCTGGGGCGTGGGTGTCTTGCAGTCCTACTAGTTGTACTCAGAATTGGTTCTCAAAATCTTAGCCCTTAGGACTTGTTTATGAGGTGAATGGAAAACTTAGAGAATGTTTGTAAATATAACATAGGAGGTTTTCGCAAGCATAATTCTTATATTACATATGTCACATGTTACGATCACATGCCAGCCCCCGAGTGAGGTCTGACCCCTCGTGATTTGCAGGGGTCGGAGGTCACTAAGGATCGGGGTTTTGTTATGACAAAAACTAATAAGGAAGAGTATATGCTTATTTTAAGGGTAAAAACGACATAGCTGCTCAATGTTCCAGGCGTTGGTGAAGACCTCGCCGTTGATGGTTTTCAACCAGTAGGCGCCTAGGCAAAGTACTTCTGCGATGACGTAGGGCCCTTCCTAGGGCGGGGAGAGTTTGTGGCAGTCCTTGTTGCTCTGCACAAGATGGAGGATGAGGTCTCTGACGTTGAAGGCTCGACCCCACACTCGTCGGCTATGGTACCGACACAACGCCTGCTGGTACTTAGCCGAACGGAGGAGGGCGACATCGTGGGCTTCTTCTAGCTGGTCCATGGCGTCTTGGTGGGATGCCTCGGCCCCCTGTTCGTCGTATGCTCTAATTCTTGGTGCGCCATAGTCAAGGTACGTTGGAAGAACGGCTTCAGAACCATAGACCATGAAGAAAGGTGTGTAGCTAGTGGCTCCGCTAGGGGTTGTCCTCAGGCTCCAGAGCACGGCTGGGAGCTCAGTGAGCCAGCGTGCGCCGAACTTGTTCAACCGGTTGAAAATTCTAGGTTTGAGGCCTTGAAGGAGCATGCCATTTGCGTGCTTGACCTATCCGTTCATTTGGGGGTGTGCGACGGCTGCCTAATTGATTTGGATGTGTTGTTCATCACAGGATTGAACGAATTTCCTGCCGGTGAACTATGTGCCATTGTCTGTGATAATGGAGTTCGGTACTCCAAAGTGATGGATGATGTTGAGGAAGAAGAGCACAGCTTGCTCAGATTTGATTGTGGATATTGGTTGAGCTTCAATCCATTTCGTAAACTTGTCTTTGGTGACAAGCAGGTGGGTGAAGCCCCTAGGCGCCTTTTTGAGTGGCCCAACTAGGTCGAGCCCCTAGACCGCGAAGGGCCATGTGACGGGAATCATCTAGAGGGCCTAGGCTAGGAGGTGTGTTTACCGAGCGTAGTACTGGCACCCTTTGCAGGTGCGTACAATTTGCTTGGCATCTGCTACCGCGGTGGGCCAGTAGAAACCCTATCGGAAAGCATTCCCGACCAAGGTTCTTGGTGCGGCATGATGACAGCAGATTCCACCATGGATGTCGCCCAGTAGGAGTTTTCCTTGTTTGCTAGGGATACAGAGTTGCAGAATCCTGATGTGACTCTGTTTGTAGAGTTTGCCCTCTACAAGAACGAAGGTCTTGGCGCGTCGTGTGAGCCGTCGGGCTTCTGTCTTATCTACCGGTAGTATGTCATGGAGGAGGTAGTCGAGGTAAAGCGTTCTCCAGTCATCGGGAGGATCGAACTCAACTACTGGGTCCTCTTCAAGCTCCATGACCTCGGGGTTGGGCGAAGCAGTTGGTGGATCGGTCCCTAGGGTCGGACTAGATGTGCCATCATCGGCTCGTTCTGACCCTGCGTAGCATACCAAGGGTTTGTGTTGATCACTGGCAAAGACGCCTGTCGGGACTGGCTCTCGGCCAAATGCTTCTTTTGCAAGCGTGTTGGCTGCTTCATTGAGGCACCTTGGGATGTGATTGAGTTCGAGACCGTCGAATTTGTCCTCTAGCCATCGGACTTCTTGACAGTATGCCTCCATTTTGGTGTCGTGGCAGCATGACTCTTTCATGACTTGGTTGACGACTAGCTGAGAGTCGCCCCTAATGTCGAGGCATCGGATGCCCAGCTTGATGGCGATTCATAGGCCATTGACGAGTGCTTCGTATTCTGTAGTATTGTTTGGTGAGGGGAAATGGAGCCGAACCATGTACCTCATGTAGACCCCGAGGGGAGATACAAAAACTAGCCCTACTCTGGCGCCCTTCTTCATTAGCGATCCGTCGAAGTACATTGTCCAGTACTCTTGATCGATGGCTGCTGGTGGCATCTGAACCTCGGTCCACTCTATGATGAAGTCAGCCAGTACCTGAGATTTGATCGTTGCTCGGGGGGTAAAAGAAATGCCCTGATCCATCAGCTCGAGTGCCCACTTTGTGGTTCTCCCCGTAGCATCATGGCTACGGACAACCTCGCCAAGGGGGAATGACGTCACTACTATCACAGGGTGTGACTCAAAGTAGTGGCGCAGCTTCCTTTTGGTGATGAGGACGGTGTAGAGGAGTTTCTGGATTTGGGAGTAGCGGGTTTTGGAGTTAGATAACACCTCGCTAATGAAATATACAGGGCGCTGCACCTTGAAGGCGTGCCCCTCTTTCACCCGCTCTACTACTAAAGCAGAGCTAACCACTTGGGTGGTGGCCGATATATACAGTAGGAGTGATTCTCTGTTGCATGGTGGCACTAGGACCGGAGGTTTAGTTAAAAATCGCTTAACCATGTCAAGCGCCTCCTAAGCCTCGGCTGTCCACTCGAAGTGGTCAGATTTCTTCAGGAGTTGATAAAGGGGGAGTCCTCGTTCATCGAGGCGTGAAATGAATCGGCTGAGGGCAACAAGGCACCCTATGATCTACTGAACCCCCTTTATGTTTTGAATCGGGCCCATCCTTGTGATGGCTGATATTTTCTCTGGGTTGGCTTCGATGCCATGCTCAGAGACGATGAAGCCGAGTAGCATGCCCCTCGGGACCCTAAAAACACATTTTTTGGGATTGAGTTTGATGCTATTTGCCTGGAGTTTCGCAAAGGTTTGCTCAAGGTTGGTGACAAGGTGGTCAGCTCATTTGGATTTCACTACGATATCATCGACGTAGGCCTCAACAGTTCACCTGATGAGGTCTCCGAAGTAGTTGAGCATACAGCGCTAGTACATTGCCCCAGCATTCTTTAGACCGAAAGGCATCGAAATATAGCAAAACGATCCGAAGGGGGTGATAAAAGATGTCACGAGCTGGTCGGACTCTTTCATCGCGATTTGGTGGTAACCGGAGTATGCGTCAAGGAAGCAGAGGGTTTCGCACCCTGAGGTGGAATCAACTATTTGGTCTATTCATGGCAAAGGAAATGGATCCTTTGGACATGCTTTGTTGAGGTCGGTATAATCGACACATTCTCCATTTCCCGCTCTTTTTTCGCACAAGAGCGGGATTTGCTAACCACTCTGGGTGGTATACCTCCTTAATGAATCCTGCGGCCAGCAGTTTGGCTATCTCCTCGCCGATGGCCTTGTGTTTCTCCTCGTCGAAGCGGCGTAGGCATTGCTTCACCGGCTTGGAGCCCGGGAGGATCTGGAGAGTGTGCTCGGTGACCTCCCTTAGGATGCTCGGCATATCCGAGGGTTTCCACGCAAAGATGTCTTTGTTGTCGCAGAGGAATTTGATGAGGGCGCTTTCCTATTCGGAGGAGAGCGTGGTCCCGATATGGACTTTTTTTGCCCTCGGAGCTGCTAGGGTCCAAGAGGACCTCCCTGGATCCTTTTGCCGATTCGAACGACCCGGTTGATTTCTTCGCATCGGGTGCCTCTTCAACGACCTCTTCCCTGAGGGTGGCGAGTTCTTCAGAGACGATGGCTGCGGATGTGTGTCCGCAACATTCGACCTCGCACTCGTAAGTGCGCTAGAAGGAGGTGCCGATGGTGATGACCCCACGGGGGCCCGGCATCTTCAGCTTGAGGTACATATAATTGGGGATGGCCATGAACTTCGCGTAGCATGGCCGCCCTAGAATGGCATGGAAAGTCCCTGGGAACCCCACTACATCGAAGGTGAGGGTCTCAGTCCGATAATTGGACCGATCCCCGAAAGTGATGGGCAGATCGATCTGCCCAAGCGGCATGGCTTGCCTACCAGGTATGACGCCATGGAAAGGCGCTCGGATGGGACAGAGGTTCGTTTGGTCAACACCCATCTCGTCGAGCGTCTTGGCGTACATGATGTTGAGGCCGCTGCCTCCGTCCATCAGTACTTTCATGAGCCGCTTTGGACCGATGATCAGATCGACAACAAGTGGGTACCTTCTTAGGTGTGGGACGGTATCCGGATGGTTAGTCCGGTCAAAGGTTATAGTGGATTCCAACCATCGGAGGAAGGCAGGTGTGATCGGCCCCACCGTGTAGACCTCGCAGCGTGCGACCTTCTGGCGGTGCTTGGAGTCATAGGCTGTTGATCCTTCGAAGATCATGAGGGTGCCAGTCGGCGTTGGGAAGGCGTCGTCCTTTTCCTCTGTGTTGTCTATGGTGGGAACAGGTTCCTTCCCCTGCTTCCCTTTATTAAGGCCCCCGGCCAAGTATTTGCGCATGAGGTCGCAATCCTTGTATACATGTTTGGCCGGGAAGGCATGGTTTGGGCATGGCCCCTCGAGCATTTTCTTGAAGTGGTTCGGAGTGCCCTCCATGGGCTTCCGACCACTTTTGTGGTCGATAGCGGCCATGAGTGAGTTGTCATGCCATTGCTTCTTGTTTTTCCTTTTGGCGGGACGGTTGGAGGCGCCTTCACTGGCGTCCTCGTCCCGCCTCATCTTTCCATCAGAGCGATCAAAGATGGCTCCGACCGCCTCCTCTCTAGAGGCGTGACTGGTGGTGATGTCCAGGAGTTCCTTAGTAGTCCGTGGGCCCCTGCGTCCTAGCTTGTGGACTAGGGATTCGCAAGTTGTCCCGGACAGAAAGGCTCCTATCACATTGGCGTCAGTGATGTTTGGGAGCTCGTTGCACTGCCGAGAGAAGCGTCAGATGTACCCGCAAAGGGTTTCATCAGCCTTCTGGCGATAGTTCTTGAGGTCCCATGGGTTTCTAGGGCATTTGTACGTGCCCTAGAAGTTGCCCACAAAGATCTCCATCAGATCCGCCCAACTCTGAATGGCATTGGACGGTAGGTGTTCCAGCCATGCTCACGCCGAATCGGCCAAGAACAGTGGGAGATTGCGAATAATGAAATCATCATCACTCACACCACCGGCCTGACATGCAAGCCAATAGTCTTTGAGCCAAAGCCTGGGATTTGTTTTGCTAGAATATTTAGGGATGTTGGTAGGCGGTCGATACCTTAGGGGGAATGCGGCGTTGAGGATGTGCTGGTCGAAGGCCTGAGGACCTGGCAGACCGGGGCTCAGGCTTCGGTCCTCGTTGCTGTCATAGCGTCCACCATGTCGGGGATGGTAGCTGCGGCATGCTGCTTCTCCATCATAGCCGTAGGTGCGTCTCCGAGCATCAATGATGCTGTGTACATCGTGGCCATGGCCGAGGCATTGATGCACTGGGACGGCTGAGGGTAGCCTACCGCCTGGCGACGTTTGGTGGACGGACGTGTCCTTTGTGGGACGTACTAAGGGCGTGCGCTGGCTGGCATCGAGTTTGCGTCGTTGGGACAACAAACTTTCCGCCTACTGTGTCGCGGCACGCTCGAGCAGCGTGCGAATTTCTTAGCAAGCATGGCGATCCTTGGACGTCGCGGCCTCCGGAAGGCCATGCAGCAAGGCGGTTGCTGCGGCGATGTTCTGGCTAGCTCAGGCAAAGTGAGGAAGGGTCCCATTATTAGTGAGGATCCTTTGGTGTACGGTGTGGGCCGTGGCGCGTGCGCGCCCCCCGTCTTTGTGGCATTCAATCTCGTGATTGATGTCCGTGTACTCCTAGACAAGCCCTTGCTCGGCCTCATTGATCTCTTGCTGACGGGCCCTTAGTTGCTCCATCCTTAGGTGAGATGGGGCTGTTGTCTCTTCCCTGGATCTACCGTCAAGGTTGTTCATAGGGGTGACCTCTTCCTTGGGGACACTTTCGACATGACCCTCGGGGGTCTGCGTCATGAAGCATTCCTGGGAAGGGTGGTGGCTCCCCCTACTGGAATCTGAGCTGGAGAACAATCCTGGCTCCTCATTAAGGAGCCCATAGAGGGTCTCCGTATCATGCTCAATCACCCCCATGAACTCGATGTCCGTGGGTGACTGAACTACACGTAGTGCCAGAAGGTGGCCAGCGGTTGCCGCAGCATTGCGGAGACCAAATGGAAACGCTATCGGGGCACTCTGTACGGGACCTTCTGGACATAGGGTGACATTGTGCAAGGCCTCCCTTGATGAGCAGGGTGCAAGGGAGTTGCCCAGCGGGCCCTCAAGCCTAAGACGGCTAAGGTCGATGGAAGGGAGAGACGGGGCGACTATGTGGGTCAGCGCCAGCTCTCCTCCTAGTGTGATGATGAAATCTAGGTCACTGAAATGCACGTGTGCGACCAAGGCCTAGCTGATTGTGTGGGTGGCCATCCGAGGCCTTTTTTGGAACGTGCAAGTCCCCTACCTAGCGCGCCAACTGTCGGTGTTTTGTACAAGCACCGGCAAGTAAATTTATAGTTATGCGTGTTAGGCTCGGATGGTGCGCTAAAGGACACAAGATTTATACTGGTTTGGGCCAAATGTCCCTATGTCCAGTTTGTTGCTGCTCGTGTTATTAGCACCGTGAATAGTCTGTAGTAAGGGGTACAAACGATCAAGAGAGGGACTGGTCCCAAGTCTCTGATGGAAGGGTTGAAAGGAGGTCAAGAGCTTCATAGCAGCTTGACTGTGTGTATGTGTGCGTGGTCTTGTTCGGTCTCAAGTCCATTGTCCTTAGATGGGAGAAGCGCATTCCCTTTTATAGATGAAGGGGCTGGCTTTACAAGGATGAGGGCTTTACCTAATCTTGTGACTCACGTCAACGTGGCCTCATTCTTCATTCTAATGAGTGCGAAGGAAGATAAGCGCCTACAATACTATCAATGTCTCTATAGAATGTCAGGTTGGTTACAGAATGCTGCCCTACATAGGTATGGGTTGCAGCATGGTGGTTTGACTTATGAGCCTCCCCAACCTTGCTCCGCATGCCTTCTGGTTCCTATGAGTCTTTGTCGGAGGGATGTGGGGTCAGGGTCCGGAGTAGTGCCGTGGGCAAGCTATCCTAACCTGGTGGACCTGAGGGGTCAGGAAGCGAGCTCTGCTCCCTTGGGTCCATAGCATGACGATGGAAAATCCGTCGTTCATGGGGATAACAAGCTCTTTTCTGGAGCGTAGCAATTGTCGTATATCTCTATCAGGTTCCATGTCCCAGAGCCGAAGGCGGCGCCCATAACTCTACAGGGCAAGGAGCACGCACCTGTAATACCTTTCAGGCTCTATGGCGCCCGGAAGGGTCTAAAGCACCTGTCCCATCGTTCCCTGGTAGTACTTTTCCTACCAGGGCATAGGGTATGGTCCTCGGAGCCATGGTTGACCTAAATGTCTTGTCTTGCCCAGTCCTTATCTCCTGGGTGAGACCAAGCCTACCCCTCCGGGGTCGGGCAAGGCAGAGTCTATCCCTTAGCCCTTGGGCAAGACCGAGCCTGTCCCAAAGGTGTTGGGCGAGACGAAGACTAGCCCTAAGCCCTCGGGCAAGGCAGAGCTATCTCCAAAGGTGTCGAGCGAGGTGGAGTTTATCCCTTAGCCCTCGGGCGGGACCAAGGTCATCTCAAAGGCGTCGGGCGAGACGGAGACAAGCCCTGAGCCCTTGGGCGAGGCAGGGCTATCTTCAAAGGCGTCGGGCGAGGCGGAACCAAACTCCTGTCATTCGAACAAGGGACGTAATAGTGCCCTTATCCGTCCAAAAGTTTTTAATGTTCGGTGGTTATTGGTTCCACCTTCTAGGGTACCCCGGTGTTAGGTCCCCAACAAATAGTTAAACATGACTAAAGATATTATACAATATGATAACGTGAAGCTTTTTAGCAATAGATCAGGGGCTAAAGTACATGGTTGAGTACTCTAGTGCCTCTCCATAAGGACTTAATCCTAAAGCGGCAACCTAGGAGGTTTTGTACAACCCTGAGTGTCATATGACTCTGACTTTAACCTGTTAACTAGATTGTACTAACTTGTTTGTAGCTTCCAGTAAGGGTAAGAGGGTATCTTTCCTTTTTCTGCTAGGATGTGTGTACCATGCTGCGTTGCCCACATGTGCCACTCCTTAGTAGTTATGACTTGTTAGTGCAACTAGCTAAGGGTTTCATAGTGAAACCCTACCACACTTCCTAGGTAGAGGTGTAGTGGGCCTTGCAAACCCTGACATTGGGAATCTTGACTTGGTGGGTAAAGATATACAATTTCTATAGAAATATTTGAACTATTATAATAGTCATGCTCATAGATACAAGCGGTCTAGATCCTTCAAGATTAGTGGTTATTGTGGATGGTGGATGGTTGGGAATTGAGATAAACATGACTATACTTTAATATCACTTGGGAATTGGGACTGTTCACTAAAGTAGTGATTCAGAATGCTAAAATTTGATCAACTAAAATTGCGAACCGCAGTCAAACAGTGTCAAGCCTTTTGAGCCTCATAGATCCCTTTGAGATACTTGCTAAGCATGGTGAGCTTACACTTGCTTTACACTAGTGAAAATCCTAGATGGGTACCAGATTGCTAGTCTAGAGGAGTTAGGCTTATTATCAACCAGTCAGTCATCCTTGTGGATTCAGAGTCTTTGCCTGAAGATCGAAGTTGTCTTTTCACTGTCTATACTCTTAGGTTATATTCTTTATACTAATACGTTATGCATTTAAGCATTGTCTATTGATATTACCCTTATTTATGGCCAGATGTGAGATTTGACTTCTTGGGCTCACATATAGTGTGTATCTGGTTTTGTCTTTAAAACTGGGTGCAATAATGGTCCTCGAGGAGGAGTTATTTCCCTTGGTTGGTAGGGATGCACTTCATGAGTACCCCCAATGGACTTTGCTTGTGGAGTTCATCACCGATGGTGATGAACATCTTGGCACATCGAGCAATTCGTTGAGCTTCAGTCCTTTTAGGTGGGATAACCTCCTCGAAGAGGTAGGCGAGTAGCGGTGCTCACCAGTCGGTTTGATCAAGTGCCAACATGGTGATGTCATCATGGAGGCACTAGGGTCGGGGGCCCCGAGCGCCTATTTAGCATCGGCGTCGGAGCCCCCAAGCGCTAGGTTAGCGTTGGGGTGTGTCTAGATCAGACCTTCTAGTATGTGGGCGGATGACTCATGGAGGTCATTGATGAAGACCCCACTCGGAGACAGATCTCGCCTGGTGGCCAATTTTGTGAGAAAATTGGTGGCATCACTGTCCTTTCGGGGGACGTGATGCAACTCGATCCCCTAGACTTTGTCCTCAAGCTTTCGCACCTCTTAGCAATATGCGACCATGAGGGGGCTTTTGTAGGAGGACTCCTTCATGACCTGGTCGATGACCAGCTCCAAGTCACCACAAACATAGAGTCACATAGCGCCAAGCTCGATGGTGATGCGTAGTCCATTGATGAGGGCCTTGTATTCTGCGGTGTTGTTTGAGGCTAAAAAATGGAGGCAGATGGCATAGTAGAGCCTACTCCCATCCAGGGAGATCAAAACCACCCTAGCCCCTGAGCCAGGCGCCATTACGGACCCATCAAAGTACATCATCCAATACTCATGGGTGATGTCTATGGTCGGTAGCTGGACCTCCGTCCATTCGGTGACAAAATCTACAAGAGCCTGAGACTTAATAGCGGTATGGGGGATATACCTGATGTCATGGCCCATGAGTTCGAGTGCCCACTTGGAGATCCATCCCATGGTGTCATGGTTGCAGATGATGTCTTCAAGTGGGTATGAAGTGATGACCATGACTTCGTGGTCGGTGAAGTAGTGCAGGAGCTTTCGGGTCACCATTAGGATAGCGCATAGGAGTTTTTGCACCTAGGGGTACCAGACCTTGGGGTCGGTGAGTACGTCTCTAATGAAGTATATGGGTCATTGGACCTTAAGGTGGTGTCCCTGCTCCTCCCTTTTGATGTATGGGGTGGCGCTTACCGCATGGTTGCTTACCATGACGTAGAGGAGGAGGGGTTCTCCCCATTCAGGAGCAACAAGGATTGGGGCTGATGTTAGTGACGCTTTGAGGCTCTCCAAAGCATGCTGTGCTTTCTTAGTCTAGACAAATGTGTCTGTCCTTTTGAGTAGCTTGTAGAGAGGCATCCCTTGCTCGCTGAGCTAGGAGATGAACCAACTTAGGGCGGCCAGACAGTCGGTGAGCCATTGTATGCCCTTGATGTTGCATATAGGGCCCATGTTGGAGATGGCCATGATTTTTTTAGGGTTGGCCTCGATACCATGTTTGGAGATGATGTATCCAAGCAGCTTCCCCTTCAGAACCCCCAAAACACATTTTTTGGGATTGAATTTGATGTTGAACCTTCGGAGGTTCATGAATGTCGTGGCCAAGTTCGCGATCAGGTCACAAGCTTGAGCTATTTTGACCACTATGTCATCAACATAGACGGCGATAGTTGGTTTTGGCCGGATGACCTGATTAGGTTGGTCGAGCAGGTCAATTTGGTTGGTGAAGCATTGCTGCATGCACCGTTGATAGGTGGCGCTAGTGTCCTTTAGGCCAAAAGGAATGGTTACATAGCAGTACAAACCATACAGGGTGATGAACGAGGTTGTGAGTTGATCGAACTCTTTCATCACAATCTAGTGATAGCCTGAGTAGGCATCTAGAAAGGAGAGGATCTCGCATCCCGAGGTGGAGTTGACTATCTAGTCTATGTGCGACAAAGGAAAGTGATCCTTTGGACACGCCTTGTTGAGGCCAGTATAATCGATGCACATTTTCCATTTCCCGGTCTTCTTTTTAACAAGAATGGGATTGGCAAGCCAGTCAGAGTGGAATACCTCTCTAATGAAATTGGCTGCTAGGAGTTTGGCGACCTCCTTGCCTATGGCCCTACACCTCTCATCATCAAAGCAGCATAGGCATTGCTTCGAGGGCTTTGAGATTAGGATGAGGCATAGTGCGTGCACGATGACATCCCACGGTATGCCCAACATTTCAAATGGTTTCCATGCGAAGACATCATGATTAGTGCTTAGGAAGTTAACGAGCTCGCATTCCTATTTGGCCAGGAGCTGGGTCCCAATCCACACCGTCTTGGTTGGGTCATTGGGGTCGATTCCCACCGCCTTAGTTTCCTCGAGTGGGCAAAAGGCCATCAAGGGGGTTGGTTTGTTGTAGTCTAGGACTGCTAGGGTCGATGACTCCTCGTGCCATGGGAGCTCGGATGAGTTGATGAGGTAGTGGTGAGCTCAAAATGCTCACGGTCACACGTGAAGGCATGCGAGAAGGTGCTACCCATAGTGATGATGCCATTTGGTCCTGACATCTTCAGCTTTAGGGAGGTGTAGTTGGGGACCACCATGAAGTTGGCGTAGCATGGCCGCCCCAAGATGGCATGGTAAGACCTTAGGAAGTCCACCACCTCGAAGGTGAGCACCTCCGAGCAGAAGTTGGCTCAGTCACCAAATGTGATGGGCAGGTCGATCTACCCGAGCGAGTATGCCTACGCTCCTAGGATCACGCCGTGCAAGGGAGAGCTCGTCGGTTGGAGCTTCGACTGAGGGATGCGCATGGCATCGAGGGTGTCGATGTAGAGGATGTTGAGGCCACTACCTCCATCCATCTGCACCTTGGCAAGGCACTTCTTGTGGACAATGGGGTCAACAATGAGCGGTTAGCACCCTAGTCTAGCGACGTGGGATGGATGGTCCCTCTCATCAAAAGTGATCAGAGAATCTGACCAGCGGAGGAAGGAGGGGATGGCTGTTTCGGTGACGCACGCCTCTCAATAGTGCACTTTGTGCTGGCGCTTCGAGTAGATGTCATCAGATCCCCTGAAGATCATGGTGCATTCCTTGGGGTCAGGGAAGCCATCCCCATCCTTGCCCACCGCGCCTCCTTTCTTGGATGCTGCCTCCTTGCCTTTTCCTTCTTTTGGCCCATTGGCTAGGCGTAGGAAACGCCTGAGGAGCTCACAATCCTTGTAGAGGTACTTGACGGGGTAAGCATGGTTGGTGTAGGGGCTATCCATGAGCTTGTCAAAGTGGTCAGGCAGGCCCTACTAGGGCTGCTTACCCATGCGATCAGCTATGATGACCAATGCAGAGTTGGCCTATTGACGCCTATCCTTTTTGTTCTTCTTGCCCCTCTATGTGGAGGGGCCCTCATCTTGGTCCTCACACTTGGCCTTGCCCTTGTCCTATCCTCCATTGAAGACTGCTTTGACTGCCTCCTTGTTGGAGGCATGGTTCATGGCGATGTCAAGCAGGTCGTGGGTGGTACGGGGCTTCAGGTAGCCAAGCTTGTGGATCAGGGACTCGCAAGTTGTCCTAGAGAGGAATGCGCTGATGATGTCTGCGTCGACAACATCAGGTAGGGAGTTGCACCACTCTAAGAACCTATGGATGTAATCCTATAGGGACTCACTAGGCTCCTGCTAGCATCTCTTGAGGTCCTAGGAGTTTCTAGGGCAGACATATGTCCCTTGGAAATTTCCAACAAAAGATCCTCTTGAGGTCCGCTCAGTCACGGATGCTATCGTGTGGGAGGAATTCGAGCCATGCTTGAACATGTTCCCCCACGTAGATGGGGAGGTACTGAATGATGAAGTGATCATCATCCTCTCTCCTAGCTCAGTAGGTGAGACAAAAGTCTTCAAGCCATATATCAGGATTCATCTCCCCAGCATATTTGGTGATGTTGGTCGGTGGTTGGAAGTTCTGTGGGAACGGTGCTCTCTGGATGCGTCGACCAAAGGCCTATTGTCCTAGGCCATTCGGGCTGGGCCTCTGGTCATTTGGCTGGTGACCATGCCTAGTTTGTGTTTCATCGCTCCCCTCAATGGTCCAGTCAGGGTCCACGTCACCTGCCCTTATTGCCGCCCGATGGACGTCATCATCATGCCGGACTCGAAGCTGGTTGCTGATGATGCTATGAGTGTCTCGGTTTGGTCTAAGGCATTCATGCATAGGTGGCCGGTGTGGAGCTAGCACTATGTCAGGCCATGGTGCAGCCGCGGCCTCCTATTCCACACCTAGTGGTTGCAGCGGTGAGTGGATGGAGCAATTCATCTAGTGCATCCCCACTCCCCTAGTGGGGAGAGAGGCCACAAGTTGGTGGCGCGACGCAAAGCTCTCCACCTGTTGAACGGCGGTGGTTTCCACCAGGGCCTAGAGGTTTCGGTGGATCACCTATTCCTAGGGGTTGTCCGGCTCAGGAAGGCCGTGCAGGAGCATCACCGCCGCGGCGATGTTCTGGCTAGCCCAAGCGAACTATGGGAGATCATTCCCCCCATCGATGATGTCACGTTGGACCTGGCAGGCATGATCCCGGGTGCCACTCGTTGGGTCCCATGCATGAGGCGTAGCATGCTGCACTGAGTGCGCTGGCATGGGTGGTGGCTGGTTCTGCCGCCTTCACCATAGCTCCTCACCATGCTCCCGAGCACATGCGAGGGCATCCACATGAGGGTTCAAATGGGTGTGGGTCTATAGAGACTCCGTCACCACCGATAGCTATCCCAGAGCATCCACCATAGCGCACTCCTAGGATAGAGGGTGGCAAGGTGCCACGACATCGCCAATGCTGGAGCCATCACTCTCAACATCATCATCCATGAGGTTGAGAAAAGATGTAGGAGCATAGCTCACCATCCCCATGAATTTGGATGTGAGAGAGGGCGGCACCAGCATGCTTTGGAGCCCCTAGGCATACACGTCCATGGGGGACATGAGACTATAGGGGACAACGAGGTCCCTCTAAAGAATCAGCGAAAGACAGTAAATAGTGAGTAAATAACAAAGCATACGTTACTCACAATTGGGTTTGAGCCCTATGCGGACTCGAAGCATAGCGTAGGCGCCTTGTCGTTGAAGTCATTGAGAGTCTTGGAGCTGACGGAGATGCACCTCCTCTAACGGGCATCGGAACAAGTACCTCCTCATGGAGGTGTAGCATGCCGAGCTAGTCGACGACGAAGTCTAGGCTTCCGAAGAGGAAGGCCTGGGATGGCTCAAAGATGGGAGGATCCCACATCCCAACAGGTGGGAGTGGGAAACTCCAGTGAGCCAAAGTGAGTCATATCGCTTGAGCCTACCATGGTGAAGATGGCAGAAAGGTGGGCCATCCGATGACCAAAAGCTTGAACGTATGGCGTCTTCCCCACGGACAACACCAACTGTCGGTGCAGAAAGTGACCAACACATAAATATTTGTAGTTTTGCCGTATGTTGTGATCGGATGTGGCCTAGCACTCAATGACATAGGGCTTATACTAGTTCAGGCAATGTGCCCTACATCTAGTTTGAGTCGGTTGGTGACTTTATTCCTGAGCCTAGGTGCTCGAAGTTTGCTATGGGGTCATAAATGAGAGGGAGAAAGATGGGGGGTGCAAGAGGTCTGGTCGGACTCTAGACCGAAGGGCCAAGAGTGATGAGAGCTCCTACGTGCACTAAGTATTTGAGCATGTGCTCTGTGTAGCTTTAGAGTGTTTAAAGCTTGTAGAGGGTGAATCGATCGTTTGTTGTTCGAATCATCCGAGAGTCCTTTGAGTTCTCTCTTTTAGAGTTGTTGATGGATCCATCCTCTTTGGTGGGAGAGAGTGCATCCCCTTTTATAGATGAACAGGATGGCCTTACAAGTGTGTGAGAGAGAGCACGTATGCTACTAAGTCTTGTTGCCCACGTCGTTGGGTACAAGATGATGGTAGGTGCCCACAATATTGTTTGTGCCAGACGCATGTGGGAGGTTTTACCGCATTCACCATGTATGGCAAATGATGGCGCCCACAACACTGTCACTGCCTAGAGGCATGTGGGGGGTTTTACCGTGTTCGCCTGGTATGGGAATTGATGGCACCCATAACACTAGGGCAAAACATCAGTGCCCACAACACTACTTGGGATCTGACATGCCTAGAAGGTTGTAGGGCTCCCTTCTAATATGTCCTGTCGGTACTGTCCTACAGGTGTATAGGATACGGTCCTTAGTTTTGTGGTTGACTTGAGCACTCTGCCTTACTTGTTCCATCCATTTCCTAGGTCCTCACTGAGCGGGCATCCCTAGTCGGTTGGTCCTAGTCGGCTCTGACTATGCCAGTTGGAGAAGAGCTATAAGCAGAGGTTGGCACATCCTTGGCTGGAGACACGGGTCGAAGTCGAAAGCGAGCGCTGTACCTCCTCGGCCAGGCTAATGTAGACTAGGCCTGATCTTCCAAATGGTATGATAGCGTCAATTGGTGGAGACTCAATGTTCACAATCAAGGCTTTGAACTAAGACTGATTCAGACCCCTGCAACTGTTACACCACTGCTCCGTTGGTTATCAACCACACGAACGCGATTGACCTTGCTGAGAAGGCTTTCCTGCAAGCGAATCAAGAACACAAGCAAGAACGGGATAAATGCAATATGAAATTGCAAATAAATATGAGGCTTATGATAACAAGAAGGAGTTCAAGTCTTTATTCAACAGGACTAATCGTCATAGGCGAACAAGATCAAGAATTGGGGCCCTAGTTCACAACAAGCAGCCTTAGCGGCACAGTTGTAGCAAAATGATGTCTGTTTCATGAAGAAATCAAGAACTAAATAAAACCCAAACCCTAAGGAGAGTGACGGCTGCTATTTATAGAGTCTTGGGCATCACCCCCCTGGACGCACCCCCTAATGAGCCCAAACACGATACATGGTCCAACGGACCAAAAGACGGTGTCGCAGCACCCTGGCAGATTCAGGACGCTGACTTATTTTGAAGATTCCCTTTGATTCTGAATGTCTTTTGATGTGAGACCACTTGGATTGGCTTCCTTATCAAATTATCTTTCCAACCATATGTGGATCATTGAAAATGGAGTCTGGATGCGTCCTGGGTGACCAATTTAAGGCAGACTGGTCCTGGACTCCGAGACGGCCTCGAACTTGAGTTGCTTTGGGCCTGCACCTCAGGGACTCGAACCGAATTTGCCTTGGGCCTCCTTCTTGACTTGGACACCCTTGCTGGTCTCCTACCCCTCCATACCATGCACCAAACATGGTCATATGCATGGGTGTCATGTCCTCATCATAGGCCTTCCAGTCGGAGAGGCAGGCTGGAGTCAGAAGCGAGCGACATTCCTCTTTGGCCAGGCCTTCTGGTCATTGAGGCATGCCGGAGTTGGAAGCAAGCGCTGTTCCACCTTAGCCAGGTGTCGATGAAATATGGTCGGTAGTCTACCTAGGGGTATGCCCAAGGTAGTAGATTATCGGCAGATAGATGCGCAAGCTACAAACAAGATGGTGACGCAAGACAGACACGAGGTTTTATCCAGGTTCGGCCACCGTGAAGGCGTAATACCTACATCTCGCATCTGATTATATTGCTGTATGTCAATGAGAGATGTTTTTGAGAGGGGTCCCCTATCCACCTTATATAGTCTAGGGGGTAGGGTTACAGATCTAGAAACTAATCCTAACTAGTTACAATTGCCATAAGTGGCCGAATAAGGATTCCTATTCTAACTGACCAGGATCTTGCTTGATCTCCAAGTCTGCCTTGATTCCTTGCGTGGGACTCCGAGCAAATTGGTCGGGCCATGCGTCATCTTCTAATGGGCTAGACCCCCTAGTCCGGGCCGGCCCAAGCCTAGCCGTAAGGGTATAGGGGTTAATACCCCCATAGCTAGTCCCTGAGCACCATGTATTATGTTGCGACACATTGTTCGATCTTCTTCGGCTAATGCGATCTGTCTTCATGTCATCTCCAACTGGTTGAAACATTGACCAAGCAAATGTGCCAGTATTCTAGTCAGCACAGAGAACAGTAGACCACGATTATAGCCAAAGATTCCGGTTGTCTGAAGAATGCATGGTGCTCTAAAGAAAAAAGAAAAAGATTTCTTTCTTGGTCAAGTGTGCCCACTTGTATTTCTAAAAGGAAATGTAAGTGATCCTAGTACAATAGTAGTTATGGCCAATAGTTAGAGCGTAGGGGTCGATAAAATAAGCATATTCACCGCAAGGTGAAGTGTGCCCACTTAGTCCCCGAGCCTGGTAGTAGGTGATGCAGGCACGTGGTGCCAGGGTCTAAAAAGAATTCTCAATTAAGTTGAGAATCCAATCGTCATACAAGCGATACGAGATGCACCGGAAGGTGCATTGTACCGATGTAGTCCCCGAGCTTGCTGGAAGGCGAGGTATTAGCCTTGTAGCAAGGTCTAAGTGAGAAAAAATAAATGCCTCTCAACTGTATGTGAGTACAAATCACATGTAGCCAAGGAGAGCGGCCTCCAAGCAATGGTTGGAGAGTGGTCAAGGCAGTCCCCGAGCATGAGAGTGGTCAGAATAGTCCCCGAGCACGATGGTGGTCTAGACAGTTCCCAAGCATGATGGTGGTCTGGACAGTCCCCAAGCATGATGGTGGTCTGGACAGTCCTCGAGCACAAAAAGTGTGGCAAAAAACCATATGCCACTTGTACTATTATTTTATGTATTTATTTATTTACTTGTTCTGTCAAGTCCAATCTGACACATCTGGTAAAAAAAGTAGACGGGTATAGCACGTCATACTGCCTTTTTGTCTTATCAAGCAAACAGTTGCGTGGCACCTGTCAGTAGGTGCGTTAGCGTGGGCCCTCCCACACTTGTAATGAAGAGGTGCATATACTGGCATAGATCTCGAGGCTAAGTAATGCTGCAAACGTGAAAGCACCCATTAGCTTTGACTATGTTCACTCCCTTTTTTTACCTAGTTTAATGGTCATGATAGAGCAACAATGTTTGTGTTGCCACCCCTTGGAGTAGATTGGCCACAAGGAGCTGATCCCATCACCCAGACCAGCGTCGAGATCGAGGACGAAGACGTCAACTAGGCGGTGCTCGTAGCTGGAGAGGAGGCAGCGGCTGTAACAACCCAAAAATCCACACACCAAAAATTGCAACTACAAAATTTTTGTGTTAACCCTATGTGATGTTGAGTGACACATGTAGAAGCCCAACCCTAGTTTTGGATTGGATGTGACCCAACTAGGTTAAAATCATAAGCATAGTTTGGTTTTATGCCACATGTGTAATTAAATTCCTAAATAAATAAATCATGCATGCATCCTTAGACCCACTTGTGATTTGGATTCTTTTGTCTTATGTGATGTTTAACTAACTTACTTAATATTTATGATAAACCCTAACCAAATTGGCAACAAATAAAAGAGAAAGGAAAACAAAATAGAAAAAGAAATAGAAAAAAGAGAAGGAAATAGGAAAGAAGAGGGAACAACGAACCAGCCTCGCCTGCCCTTTCACGCGCGTAGCCCACAAAGCTAGACCCGCCTGTCAGCCATCATGCACTACACACTGCCGCATCAGGACAAAGCGTGGGCCCAGGGTCACGCAAATCGCATGATCTTGTTCCCCCTTGTGCCGCGCTTATGCTATCGCACGTGAGCCGTCGGATGCGCCGCACGTATCACCACCGCCCAATCATCGTCCGCCATTAGAGCCCTTGGAGCTCAGCTATAAAAGCCAACATCCGTGAGCCCTAACCCTCAGCCCGTTCACTACCGCTGCTAGTGGCACAGCACCACACAGCGTCAAGTCGAGAGAGAGGGAGGAGGGAGAAGCAAGGAGGAGAAGGAAGCCGCTGCAGGGAGGACCTTGCCAGAGCCAGGAGCGCCACCCCCGATCAGCTACAACAACATAAGCTGCTCGGCACAGCACTTCATCACCTCATCATGGCCTCGCCTCGCCACCGCACCACCACCATCACCTTCGAGCTCTCCGTGGTGAGCCATCTTGCTGAGACCACCTCCCTAGCCAAATGGAACATGCACCGCCATGATCGAAACCTTGCTGAAGCTTCGAGCTCTGGCCTAGCCCAACTGGTTAGCTAGGGAGACCACCATGGCCATGCTTGCCGAGACCCAGGACGCACCGTGCGTGCTGCCATCAGCCAAAAGGAGGACCCCAGCCATGACGTTGTACATCAGAGTAGGAGCGCACATTCACAGACACGCTCACCATGGCTGAGAGCACAACCATGGTGAGACCACCTTGTCTTCTATGTCATGGTAAAGGTGATGTTGACACCCCGACTGGCTCCACCATGACGAGAGACACACCACGCTCATCTTAGCCGAGGAAGAAGCCACTGGGAGCACTAGGAGCTCCTTCAACACACCCACCTTGGTCGTAGAAGCACTGTGGAGCTCACACGCTCCACCAACTGGGCTCTTGCTACCACTACAGCCCTATCCATGCACGCCGATGAACCCACGCCACCGTTCACCGTGGCCAGAGCCCTAGGAAGCCCTAGCCGTCGCTCTGACCCCACCGTCACAGTCGCCATGACACAGGGAAGCTATTGCCTACCCTAATCGGACGCTAGCACTACCGCGGGGGCTCGTCGGTGACCTCACCACCGGCGGGAGCCCCATCGGGAAAGAGATGGGGATTTTCCCCTCGCTGGCCACACGTCCTGAGCAGATCCACCGAGCTTCGACCACGACCATGTTGACCACATCCCGATTAGCTCCACCGAGCTCCGACCATGACCATGTCAACCACATCCCAAGCAGCTCTACCAAGCTCCGACTGTGACCATGTCGTGCATGTGAACCAAACCCTGGGAAGGAGTAAGTGGACCCAGTCCTTCATAGACTTGCTCTGCGGTCTATGGACCAACGTAGGCGGGTTCACCATGAACCACGCCTCACCTACGCCCATGGATCATGGCCCGTTAGTGGCCTAGTAAGATGACGTGGCTGCACCAGTGCGTGCCACATGGCGGGCCAAGCCTGGCCCAAACCCAGGCCCAACCAGCCCAGTCAAGGCCCGGCCTGTATTGGCCATTGACCGGTCAACATTGACCATTGACCGGGGCCACATGTCAGTGACACCGCCATGTGGGACCCACTTGTCAGAGGATGAAATAGCCAAGATGACGCCATACTGATGTCAGCATGCCACGTGGACCAACAGGAGCGTGACACGTGTTAGCATGATATTAATTCAGCCTTTTCCCATTTTCAGAAATGATTGAAACTTCAGGAATTCATAACTAATTCATACGAACTCGGAAAAATATGAAACTAGGACCAAAATTCATCTAAAATCGAGCTCTACGCAATGAACCCATGTTTGAGTGCATTTGGCTCTTTTGAATTTTCATTGCTTTTTATGCTATTCTATAGATGTCGCTAACAAGACTATAATACGATCATTTGCAGACTCAGAGGAGAACTAGATGGATGAGGACCGAGAGTACCATGAGGAGTACAGAGACGACTTCACTAAAGGTGCCACATCCCACCCAACCTTGTAGCACCTATTATGCATGGCTCATATAGAACTGCTATTACTTTAATTTATTGTTATATTCACACTATGATAGGACTTGCATGGTAGTATGCTCACTTGATGGCCTTTACCTTGACGCAACCTTACCCCTGCTTACCCTGCTATTAGGCTAGACACACGCTTGGTGCTATATTTCATTGCTTATACTTCTACTATGCTTGTACTACATTGATGCGTGGTGGCAACTAGTGATATTTGGACTATGGGGAGAGTGCTGCGTGTGTGACTTGGGTGCGTGGAGGGTGAGGGTTGTGTCGACCAAGTTGGAGTATATGATGAGCCTAGGGCAAGTCATGCCATGGGGTGCTACCTGGGCACCCCTAGAAAATGGATACCTATGGTGGGTAAATGGTGATATGAGGTGGCCCTGGGTGTGAACCTATGATGGGAGGAGCCTAGGGTGGAGGTGCTATGGTGGCATGGTAAATGGAAACCCTGATGAAGACATTCTGGCTTGGTCATCCCTAAGGACTTACTAGTACTCAGATTCACCGGGAAGCCTTACATACCACTCGCTCTATATGGTGCGGGACGACCGGACTACTTGGTAGGATATTGCAACTACTGCTAGGTTGATAGCGAACAGTGTAAGGAGGTACAGGGCATGGAGGATTTCCCCACACCCTTCCGAGACTTCATGGAGACCTTGTGGACCTGGCTCATGACTCACTGTTTCAGCCACCCCAGACTAGACTTGGGGTGTACTAGGGCTGAATGGTAGAGTGGCATTATCCTAGGCTAGCAAGTGGCTGGAATCAGTCTAGTTGACGACAGTCAGCGAAGAAGGTAGATCTTGTGGTTATGTAAAACCTCTGCAGAGTGTATGGTTGATCGATCGATACATATGCTGACTTGTCGGCTATGGACCTTTCCTGGGTTTCGCTTAAACTAGATAGCGAGATGAGTCCTTCTCTTCTTCCCCTGTGAGAGAGTGTCAGACATAGCTAGGGGCTACGAGCCATGAGACAGTGCCGAGAGGGAGTTGGCCTGTCGACTGAGCGATGGTATGGTGATGATATGGAGATGGTGGTATATCGATCCCAGGATTGAAACTTGGCTTTGGACGGGAATGGGGTGGAATGTGTGTGGGAATGGTGTTAAAACTTGACTACACTATTATATACTTGATATGCTAAAACATAGGAAAACCCTAGCCTTATAGGTTCCTTTTGATTATATCCAACTTGCATCCAATTTCCACAAAGCAATGCTCATAGGGTGGGAGTGGCCAGTACAAATTGTACTAATAAATTTTGGCACATAGGTTCTGCTAAGGAGTATAGTTCTGAAGAGTTTGATGGTTGAGGGGTTCATTCCTATGCTTGAGTTTGGCAATCTCATCTTCACGCTGTTCTGAATAAATGCTACTTTTGATTTCGCCAATCCGGCGATGTAATAATTTATGTAATTCCGCACTATTTGTACTCTGATATTATTGTTGTATGGATGTGGTATTTGGCTGGAATTTGGGTAATATGATCTACAACAGTCATATTACACTTCGACTCTGTGGATTTCCCTTCACGAAAATCAGGTCGTTTCAGTTGGTATCAGAGCAATATTTGACCCTAGGACGAAACCCTCAGAAATAGACGATAGAATAGGATGTGGATAGCCCTTCTTTCGGTTATATACTGACCCTGCATTTACTTTTATGCAAGGCTTGTCTATTTATTGACCTGCTAACACCTATTCCTTAAAACATGCAGATGGCAACGAACATCGAATGGCCGCCTATAGGACCGCTACCTTTGGACCACGCCAAGCTTACCTTTGACCTACATGAGCTCAGGGGTTTTGCATAGACCCTCTGCCAAGTTCTTGTCACGTTAGGAGTCCCTAACGAGCTTGTCAAGGTCACCTACACTAGGAAGTCAGCTCAGGAAGGAGGAATCAAAGGACCAGTTGTCACCTTAGTTGAGTTCCCAGCTAGCACTACCTTACCTTCTATCCCAGCTTTCACCAAGTTGACTCTAGAGGACATAGTTGAGGAGGGACTATGAGATGTCTCACACAAGGCACTTTGTAGAGTGATGAGGGACCACTATGAGCACCTGAAGATGATAGAGTTCTGTCTACTTCCCTAGGCCCTCGACCTCAGCCTTACCCCTAGTGAGCAGAGTTTCACAGCCGGTAGAGTTATCTTTGCCGAGGAGGACAGATGCCTTCACAACTTGGCTATCCACCTACTAGAGCAGGACCGATACGTGACCCAGCTTGAGTAGAGGAGACGTTAGGACCAGGCCCTTCTATGGGAGTACTAGGAGCGAGACTCGTAGGGAGCATAGGAGCGAGCTAGTCTATATGAGACAGTTGCCAAGCTACAGGACGAGCTCAACCGCCGTGAAAAAGTCCATAGAGCTGAGGTCGCTGACTTATAGGACAAAGCTACTGACCTAGGCAACAGGAACTGCTACCTCGACAGCAAGGTCTTGGAGTTGTAGAGAGAGTTGGATGACAAGAAGGCTGAGTTCAACCGTAGAGGAGACAGAGAGAGGTCCAAGGGGATTGATATGCTGAAAATCCAATCTAAGAACAAGACCATGACTCAGGAGCTAGAGGAGTTCAGGAAGAAGGCCATTCGCAACTAGGGTCACCTGATCAAGGAACTTAGGCAGAATGAGTACCTATAGGACAAGTGTGAGAGGACTTGGTAGGCTTGGCAAAAGTCTGACAAGAAGCGCCTTAGGGAGATGAAGGGTATGTGGGATCAGCTACCTAAGGAGATTCGCAGCAAGATGAAGCCTAGGATAGAGGAGTTTGAGTTAGCCTCGACTCGCCTCAACCTAGATGCCTACCCTACCCGACCTAGAGCCAAGCCTACTGAGGAGCTCACCGAGGCCTTGAAGTACATGTCCCGACTTCACAAGTCTGATGAGGAGATCGAGATTGAGAACAGTCATATCCTAGCTGCAGTGTACAAGTTAGAGTAGATGACCGTATGTGGTCATGAGTCATGTCAGTGGCTTCCATAAGTTGTACCCCATGATGTACCCCTTATGAGATGTAATGCATAGTATGATTCTCACAAGTCTCCAAGTGTAGCTACTAGAGATGATGCTATGTAATAAAACCCATGTAATGAATGTTTTGGATCTCATTGCATCTTATGGATCTTATTGCTTCTTTGTAATGAGTGTTGGATAGTATGAATGATTTTATTTAAATCATCAAAATCATGTAATCATACTAAATTATAAGCACTTATGGCACAAACACAAAAATTCCTATGATCCGTGTTGTAGATGCTGAACCGCCGATCTGCACGCCTAATGAACCATGGGCGTACACCCACCCCTGAACCAGTCAAACCAAATGGGGGGTGTGGTGGCAACAACCATGGCCATGGCCGTGGCCATGGACATGGAGGGATACCCTTCAACCTAGAGAATACCTTGCCGCCTGAGGAGAACATTCCGCCACCACCACCACCGAACCTGGCAGAGGTGATGGCACAACAAACCTAGCTTCTTGTAGCTCTTGTAGACGGAGCAAACCATCACCAGGGAGGCTAGTAGAATGACTTCCAAAGGAAGCTAGAGGGATTTCTAAAGCTGAGGCCACCTACCTATGATGGCACTAACCCTGACCCGCTTGTAGCCAATGACTGGCTCAAGGAGGTGGAAAAGAAGCTCGACCTCACCACCTTCACCGACGATGAGTGTGTTGGAGCTGCTACACACTAGCTCATAGGTGCAGCACGTGCCTAGTGGGACAGTTTTAGTGATTCCCATGAGGACCCTACCAACATCTCATGGGATGAGTTTGCCAAAGCATTCAATGAGTATCACATTCCCAAGGGTATCATGGAGGCCAAAGCCGAGGAGTTTCGCAACATCAAGATGGGAAAGGACAGGGTGACTGAGTACACTACTCATTTCACCAACCTTCTATGCTATGCACCTTCCTATGTTGTGAACTCTGAGAAGGAGAAGCTATACTATTACCGCAAGGGACTTAACCCGCACATCAAGCTGAAGTTTGGTGGTATTAAGAGTAGCATGCTGTGTGCTCTAGTGGATCGCTACATCCAGATTGAGAAGGACCGTGCTGAAGCTAGAGAGGAGTACAGGGAGAGGAAGCGTAAGCCTGAGGAGTCCTACCATGGCCGTGATCACAAGAGGTTCTGTAGAGATGCACCGTCTAGGGAACACTCTCACCACAATAGGGATGACAACCCTAGATCGAGTAGGGGTGGTAGAGGCTACACCACCAAATACTCCTACCCTGCTCAGGATTGTTACACCCAAGATCGTTATGCTCAGGACCGCAACACTCAGGACCATTCCAACCATCCCCGCTCAGCGAATGAATGCCCAGCACAGAGCTGCTCTACACCAAGCACTGGAAACTGGAAGGCACCCACACCAACCCCTATAGGCGGTGCGCCTTTCACCTGCTTCGCTTGTGGCCAACCGGATCACAAAGCCACTGAGTGCCCTCAGAACTCAGCCGCTCAGAAGTCTCAGTTCAAGGGATCTGCTACTTGTGGACATCTCAACCATCTGGATGCCAAGGAAGCATAGGCTGCCCCTGACGTTGTGTATGGTATGTTTTTAGTTAATGGCAATACTGCATCAGTTCTATTTGACTCTAGAGCAACTTGTTCTTACATATCATCCTAGTTTGCATGAGAGCATGACCTGCCTGTAACCCCACGTGGAAAGCCTATCATCACCAACTCACCTTTAGGAGACCTAAAGTGCACCCACATCTATAAGGGAGTGAGTCTTACCATTGAGGGTGTTATCTTTAAAGCCGACCTAACCCTGTTACCTTCCATGAGCCTAGATGTCATCTTAGGTGTGGATTGGCTAACCATTCACCGAGGGATCATATCATGGTCACCTAGAAACGTCCAAGTGACCCACCCATCAGGCCAAGTTATTAGATGTGAACCTTAGTCCGAAAAGTCCACTTCTATCCTATGCGCCCTTAAAGCCAGTTTAGGATCACAAAAAGAGGAGAAGATAGTTCATGATGTGCCTATGGTCAGAGACTATCCTGATGTATTCCCTAAAAAATTACCGAGTATGCCACCAGACCATGATGTAGAGTTCATCATTGATCTTTTGCCGAGAACAGGACCCATTGCCAAGAGACCCTATCGCATGTCAGTTAACGAACTAGCCGAGCTCAAGAAACAGCTTGATGAGCTCATCTCGAAGGGATATATTAGACCCAGTGCTTCACCCTGGGGATCCCCTATTCTGTTTGTTAAGAAGAAGGATGGCTCAATGAGAATGTGCATTGATTACTAGAACTTGAACGCAGTCACCATCAAGAACAAGTACCCCCTACCAAGGATCGATGATTTGCTTGATCTGCTCCGAGGTGCCAAGTATTTGTCCAAGATTGATCTTAGATCTAGCTATCATCAGATGAAGATTCAAGAGAGTGACATCTCGAAGATAGCTTTCATGACTAGGTATGGGCAGTTTGAGTTCACTGTGGTGTCCTTTGGACTCACTAATGCTCCCACATACTTCATGAACATGATGAATAAGGTTTTCATGGATGAACTAGATAAGTTCATGGTAGTATTCATTGATGACATCCTTGTATATTCACCCACCACTGAAGAACATGAACATCATCTGAGAACTATGTTTGAGAAACTAGCCCAACATCAGCTCTATGCAAAGTTTAGCAAATATGAATTTTGGCTACAGAAAGTTGCCTTCCTAGGCCATGTACTATTAGCTGAAGGTGTCGTAGTTGACCCAGCCAAGATTGAAGCTGTGAAAGAGTGGGATCAACCCCGTAATGTGTCAGAAGTTTCTTGGTATTGGCTAGATATTATTGCCGATTCATTGAAAACTTCTCCAAGATAGCCCGTCTGATGACCAACCTTCTAAAGAAGACTAAGGAGTTTGAATGGACGCCTGAGTGCGAGCGAAGCTTCCAGGAATTGAAACAGAAGCTTACTACAACTCCTGTGCTAGCATTGCCTGATATCAGTAAGGATTTCATGGTCTACTGTGATGCATCCCGTCAAGGACTTGGCTATGTATTGATGCAAGGTGGAAGAGTGATAGCTTATGCTTCTCGATAGTTGAAAGAACACGAGAACCGTTACCCTACTCATGATCTTAAGTTAGCAGCAGTTGTGCATGCTTTGAAGATTTGGAGGCATTACTTGATAGGCAACAAGTGTGATATCTACACCGATCACAAGAGCTTGAAGTACTTTTTCACTTAGGAAGATCTAAACATGAGACAACACCAATGGCTAGAGTTGATCAAGGACTATGACCTAGAAATTCACTATCATCCGAGAAAAGCTAATGTAGTCGTAGATGCTCTTAGTCGCAAGAGTTACTGTCACACTTTGATCACTGAATCCGTACCACCTGAACTTAAGGAAGAGATTGATGATTTCCAACTTGAGATGCTACCGCATGGCTTATTGAATGAGCTCCACATATAGTATGATCTCATAGATCGCATTCGTCAAGCCCAAAAAAATTATGAAGAGATCGAATATCTCTGTGGTCTGATGAAACTAGGCTACAAGACCAACCACCATGAAGATGAACAAGGAACCATCTGGTTCAAGGATAGAATTTGTGTACCTTCTGATCTAGCACTATGAGAGGAAATTCTGTCAGAAGCCCATGATTCTAAGTATTGTATTCACCCTGGAGGTTCAAAGATGTATCAAGACTTGAAGAAACACTTTTGGTGGAAAGGCATGAAGATAGACATTGCGGGACATGTGGCACGATGTGACACCTGTAATAGAGTCAAGGCTAAACATCAAAGGCCTATAGGATTACTGAAGCCTCTTGACGTTCTCGAGTGGAAATGGGAGAGCATATCCATGGATTTCATAGTCAGGTTGCCCCGTTCATAGAAAGGCAATGATTCCATTTGGGTGATTGTAGATCGTTTGACCAAGGTTGCTCACTTTGTACCTGTTAAGACCAAGACCGATGCCGAAAAGTTAGCAGATCTATATGTTGAGCATATCCTCAGACTACATGGAGCTCCCTCTAGTATTGTATCTGATCGTGGTCCTCAGTTTATGTCCCAATTCTAGGAAGCCCTGCACAAGTCCATTAGAACCAAACTTGATTTTAGTACCGCTTATCACCCACAGACAGATGGATAGACTAAACGAGTGAATCAGATCTTAGAAGACATGCTTTGCGCTAGTGTACTGAATTATGGCTCTGATTGGGAGAAATGCCTACCCTATGCAGAGTTCTCTTACAACAACAGCTACCAAGCCAGTATCAAGATGTCGCCATTTGAAGCTCTATATGGCAGACCTTGTAAGACACCTTTGATGTGGTCTCAATTGGGGGAAAGATCATTCTTTGACTCTGTTAAGATTCAAGATGATGAAGAAGGAGTTGCTCAAGTAAAGGAGAATTTGAGAATTGCTCAAAGTCGATACAAGAGCTATGCTGACAAAAGAAGAAGAGAACTTGAGTTCAATGTGGGAGATTTTGTCTATCTCAAGGTATCCCCACTACGTGGAACTATCAGATTCCATGTGAAAGGAAAGCTTGCCCCTAGATTTGTTGGCCCATACAAGATTCATAAGAGGATTGGAAAGCTCACCTACAAACTTGAGCTACCTGAGGAATTGGCAGGTGTACATCCCATATTCCATGTATCCCAGCTACGCAAATGTTTGAGAGTGCCCAATGAAGTGATCCCTGTGGCAGAACCTCCTAAGAAATTGGGCCCATGTGCACCTATCGTTGTCTTATCAGACCTCGGATAGCGTTCATGAGTTCCCAACAACTCAATAGGTCTGTCGGGTGTCCTCGGGAAACTCGAATCATCCACGATTCCCTTTTCAAACAGGATCCCAATCACAGACATTGTAGATTACAATAGTTTATTCAAATATATACATCAGAGTAAAAGATAGTGGAAGTCATAAGATAACATAGTTTACAAACCAGTTGTTTTCAAACTTACAATACCATAAGTGTCATACAACCATAGTAGCGGGATAATATTACATTAACTTTATTTATCATACAAACTAGTGCCCTGTCCAAAGACCATTCATCACTCCTCATCATCATTGACTTCAAACACAGTCAAGCAGCAGGGACCAAAACAAGCCTGCGCATGCGACTCACCTGCAACAAGGGTTAACAAACCCTGAGTACAAAGGTACTCAACAAGACTAACCTGATGTAACGGGGTGTAAGACTTTAGAGATGCAGGGGTTTGGGACAAGGTAAGGATGTAGCAAAATTCAAGTCCTTTACCAAAAGCTTACTATATTTATCCTATTCTCAAATTTTACCCCTAAGTCCTTTTAGTTCTTTATCTCAAACTAAATGTACATTTCCCATATTCCATTCCTTCTCATTCCATTCTTTCTCATATTTTAGTAATTCACCAGTCCTGCATTGCTTCTGTAATGAATCGAGTCTCCATATCCGTGGAGCACTGGCAATTCAAATTGTTTCAAGTCCCAGCTGGGGATTCCTTATCACACAACATATGTAGAACTTAATCTGGCATATATCAACCTTGCTACATATATCAACCTCGCTACCGGATCCTTCTATACTAAGCCGTCTCCATGCCACCCGAGAGCACAGCACACCTCAAATCTGGCCACATTCCAGCCACGAGGGTACATGCTACTCCCGCCATCTCTCCACTCCCAGTGCATGGGCATTCGTCTTAGTATCGGATTAGCCGAAGTAGGCTTACCGGAGTATGTGACCAGTACTACAAAGTGTCTCGTTCAGAAGATCCACAATGAGTGGCCTTTAAGCGACATAGTCGGCAACATTACCCAACATTCAAGATAAGTTACCTGACTAGTCTCTAGTTCATTCTATCTTCTTTCTTTCTTGGGCCAGTATGCCATCTTTGATTGTATCAAAACTTTTAGTTTGAAAGCCTACCATAAAGCATACTAAGCATTCTATGCCTTTGTAAAAGAAATCATCTTCAAGGATGTTAAACAATTAACAAGGTAGGCAATGCATCAAGTAGGTAACATTTAAGATAATCAACTTAATGCAATAGGTAACATAGGTGATAAATTTTTCAAAGTAAACAAGGTAATGGTTTAATGCATAAACCGGGGCTTGCCTTCGTTGACGATCTCAGGTTCTGGATCAGTACCACGATTATCGAATCCTATGACAACCGGGGATTCTTCTAGAACTTGCTCAACTAGAATCATTTCACTCTTAGGTTCTACATGAAATGATAACATATGCCTTAACAAGATGATAATGTAAACATGATGCTTTCATGGTACATGAAATGTAAAAACACCCCACAAATGATTTTATTTCACGGTACAGTTGCAAGCCAACAAAACCAACTTGCAATCCTACCATCAAGAACCACACATGTGACTTGACCAAATGTATCTTGAAACCCTACTAGTCACAAAACATGACCAAAACAAGATCCAACACTAATCAAACACTTAGGGTTTGTCTTTATTTATTTTTGAATTAATTTGGAATTATGCCCAAAAATGAACTTGTTCCAAATGACCTAAAAATTTTATGTAAGCTTCCTCATGACAAATTAGTGTACCAAAACAAATTTCATAATTTTTGGAATTATACAGTGACCTACAAAAATCATGGAAATAGCATTTTTCAATTAATGGACTGAATATTTGAACATTAAAAATTTATTCAAATTTCAAGTTTCAAAATTTTAAATCATACTAGAACATGTACAGAAGCTACACACAAAATTTTAGAATTTTTGGAGCTATCAAGAATTTCCTACAAAATCCCAAAGTTTTAGCTCTATTCATAAATTCAAAAAATAAAAATTTTCACTGTTCTTCTTCCTCACTCGCACTGATAGCCAGGACCCACTGTTAGTGACTCAAAGAAATCACGACAGTGCTGCCCTCACTGGTCGACCTCAAAATGCGCCGACGGTGATGCACCGGCGAGGCCGACCTCACCAAAATGATCTACACCCTACTACGAACCCATCCCTGTCCTTGGAATGGTAGAAGGTGCATCGGAGAAGACTCCACGCCAGCCATGGCGGCTCGAGCACGTCGGCTCATGGCGTAACCCCATCAAGACTGTGGTAGAGTCAAAAGCAAAGTGAACACATTTAGTGGCTCACCATGGTCACATCGGTGGGCTTGGTTAAGGCGGAGATGGTCTAGAATGGCCTGGCCACGTCGAGACGATGTTGGCGGAGCTCCGGCCGGGCTCGGGGAAGAAGCAGTTGCGCCGGGCGACTCTGGCCAACCCAAGAGGCGTAGGCAAGTCACAAAGAAGCGCAAGGCCAAGGCGATCACGTAGGCATAGCTGGGCACGACGGATGCTGCTCGACGGAGGCTACGGCGAGCGGCGGAGCAGAGCAGAAGGGGAAAAACGGGAATGACGACGGTGTGCTCCTATTTATAGCAAGAAGGAGGGCGTGCGGTGTTGACAGCACACGGGCAAACTCGCCACGGAGGTATGGGCGTGTCACTGCGCGTGAAAGCGGCGAAATCAGATCGGCGGCGACATCCGCGTGGCGCCGGCGGCAAGCAGAGAGGTGGAGTTTGATTTTTGAAATATTTACAAAACTGCCACTGAGTCCATTTTTCAAATTACTCTCAAATTTTCTAAAGAAGTTGAAAATCTCCAAAAATGAAAGTTGTTCAATTTTTCAAACTCTACAACTTTGCTTCTAGGAACATTTACAAATTCTGCCTCCATTTTGAAATTTGAATTTAGGGTGCATTTGAGCATTTGAATCATTTCAAAATTACTCCAAATTTTATATGTAAACTTGAAAAACTTTGAATACCAAAGTTTATCCACATAAAATAACCTCCAACTTTGCTTTTTGCCTCAACCCCAAATTCCACATGGATTTTGAATTAGTCAAAAGGGGCAAAAAGGACTTTTGTGATTTGAATTTGAATTCAAATTTGATTTGTCTTCCTTTTACTTAAATTTTTATTTTTGACCAGTAACATGGCCCATTAGGGTTATTTAAGTCAAAAGACACATGACCTCACATGATCACATGAATTTTGACCATTGTAGCCATGATCTTTATTTAGGGTTTTGAATCACATCACATGAAATAACAACATTATAAAATAAAGCTTATTTAGTGAATGCATTCCAAACTTTATACTATATGAATGCTTTGCAATGCATATGATGACATGTCAAATTTTAGTGCTAGGTCAAAACACCAGAGGTGTTACAACCCTTCCCCCTTAAAGAAATCTCGTCCCGAGATTTAAAACTTAAGGCTAAGTAATGGAAAAGGAAATGTGTCAAGCTAACACATTTGAACTTTATAATATCAAGTTTACTTTCTTTGATCCAAATCAATTTGAAGGTTTTCCAAAGTAACCTATAATGATCTTAGATGGGAACTTCTTTGATACCAGCTGTGGCAGAACCTCCTAAGAAATCAGACCCATGTGCACCTATCGTTGTCTTATCAGACCTCGGATAGCGTTCATGAGTTCCCAACAACTCAATAGGTCTGTCGGGTGTCCTTGGAAAACCTGAATCATCCACGATTCTCTTTTCAAACAGGATCCCAATCATAGACATTGTAGATTACAACAGTTTATTCAAATATATATATCAGAGTAAAAGATAGCGGAAGGCTTAAGATAACATAGTTTACAAACTAGTTGTTTTCAAACTTACAACACCATAAGTGTCATACTACCATAGTAGCGGGATAATATTACATTAACTTTATTTATCATACAAACTAGTGCCTTGTCCAAAGGCCATTCATCACTCCTCATCGTCATTGACTTCAAACACAGTCATGCAGCAGGGACCAAAACAAGCCTGCGCATGCGACTCACCTGCAACAAGGGTTAACAAACCCTGATTACAAAGGAACTCAACAAGACTAACCTGACGTAACGGGGTGTAAGACTTTAGAGATGCAGGGGTTCGGGACAAGGTAAGGATGTAGCAAAATTCAAGTCCTTTGCCAAAAGCTTATTATATTTATCCTATTCTCAAATTTTACCCCTAAGTCCTTTTAGTTCTTTATCTCAAACTAAATGTACATTTCCCATATTCCATTCCTTCTCATTCCATTCTTTCTCATATTTTAGTAATTCACCAGTCCTGCATTGCTTCTGTAATGAATCGAGTCTCCATATCTGCGGAGCACCGGTAATTCGAATTGTTTCAAGTCCCAGCTGGGGATTCCTTATCACACGACATATGTAGAACTTAATCTGGCATATATCAACCTTGCTACCAGATCCTCCTATACTAAGCCATCTCCACGCCACCCGAGACCACAGCACACCTCAAATCTGGCCACATTCCAGCCACGAGGGTACACGCTACTCCCACCATCTCTCCACTCCCAGTGCGTGGGCATTCATCTTAGTATCGGATTAGCCAAAGTAGGCTTATTGGAGTATGTGACCAGTACTACAAAGTGTCTCGTTCAGAAGATCCACAATGAGTGGCCTTTAAGCGACATAGTCGGCAACATTACCCAACATTCAAGATAAGTTACCCGAC
The DNA here is from genome assembly GCF_019320115.1 of Miscanthus floridulus. NCBI lineage: Eukaryota > Viridiplantae > Streptophyta > Magnoliopsida > Poales > Poaceae > Miscanthus > Miscanthus floridulus. The sequence goes on from NC_089581.1 coordinate 76,109,634, forward strand.
TAGTCTCTAGTTCATTCAATCTTCTTTCTTTCTTGGGCTAGTATGCCATCTTTGATTGTATCGAAACTTTTACTTTGAAAGCCTACCATAAAGCATATTAAGTATTCTACGCCTTTGTAAAAGAAATCATCTTCAAGGATGGTAAACAATTAACAAGGTAGGCAATGCATCAAGTAGGTAACATTTGAGATAATCAACTTAATGCAATAGGTAACATAGGTGATAAACTTTTCAAAGTAAACAAGGTAATGGTTTAATGCATAAACTGGGGCTTGCCTTCGTTGACGATCTCAGGTTCTGGATCAGTACCACGATTATCGAATCCCGTGACAACCGGGGATTCTTCCAGAACTTGCTCAACTAGAATCGTTTCACTCTCAGGTTCTACATGAAATGATAACATATGCCTTAACATGATGATAATGTAAACATGATGCTTTCATGGTACATGAAATGTAAAAACACCCCGCAAATTATTTTTATTTCATGGTACAGTTGCAAGCCAACAAAACCAACTTGCAATCCTACCATCAAGAACCACACATGTGACTTGACCAAATGGATCTTGAAACCCTACTAGTCACAAAACATGACCAAAACAAGATCCAACACTAATCAAACACTTAGGGTTTGTGTTTATTTATTTTTGAATTAATTTGGAATTAAGCCCAAAAATGAACTTGTTCCAAATGACTTGAAAATTTTATGTAAGCTTCCTCATGACAAATTAGTGTACCAAAACAAATTTCATAATTTTTCAAATTATACAGTGACCTACAAAAATCATGGAAATAACATTTTTCAATTAATGGACTGAATATTTGAGCATTAAAAATTTATTCAAATTTAAAGTTTCAAATTTTTAAATCATACTAGAACATGTACAGAAGCTACACACAAAATTTTAGAATTTTTGGAGCTATCAAGAATTTCCTACAAAATCCCAAAGTTTCAACACTATTCACAAATTCAAAAAATAAAAATTTTCACTATTCTTCTTCCTCACTCGCACTGACAGCCAGGACCCACTGTTAGTGACTCAAAGAAATCACGGCAGTGCTGCTCTCACTGGCCGGCCTCAAAATGCACCGACGGTGATGCACCGGTGAGGCCGACCTCACCAAAATGATCTACACCCTACTACGAACCCATCCCCGTCCTTGGAATGGCAGAAGGTGCATCGGAGAAGACTCCACGCCGGCCATGGCGGCTCGAGCACGTCGGCTCATGGCGTAACACCATCAAGACTGCGGTAGAGTCAAAAGCAAAGTGAACATCATGTTCAGTGGCTCACCATGGTCACATCGGTGGGCTTGGTGAAGGCGGAGATGGTCTGGAATGGCCTGGCCAGGTCGAGACAATGTTGGCCGAGCTCCGGCCGGGCTCGGGGAAGAAGCAGTTGCGCTGGGCAACTTCGGCCAACCCAAGTGGCGTAGGCAAGCCGCAGAGAAGCGCAAGGCCGAGGTGATCGCGTAGGCGTAGCTGGGCACGATGGATGCTGCTCGACGGAGGCTACGGCGAGCGGCGGAGCAAGCTGGCGGCAGAGCAGAGCAGAAGGGGAAAAACGGGAATGACGGCGGTGTGCTCTTATTTATAGCAAGAAGGAGGGTGTGCGGTGTTGACAGCACATGGGTGAACTCGCCACGGAAGTATGGGCGTGTCACTGCACATGAAAGCGGTGAAAATCAGATCGGCGGCGACATCCGCGTGGCGCCGGCGGCAAGCAGAGAGGTGGAGTTTTATTTTTGAAATATTTACAGAACTACCACTGAGTCCATTTTTCAAATTACTCTCAAATTTTCTAAAGTTGAAAATCTCCAAAAATGAAAGTTGTTCAATTTTTCAAACTCTACAACTTTGCTTCTAGGAACATTTTCAAATTCTGCCTCCATTTTGAAATTTGAATTTGGGGTGCATTTGAGCATTTGAATCATTTCAAAATTACTCCAAATTTTATATGTAAACTTGAAAAACTTTGAATACCAAAGTTTATCCACATAAAATAACCTCCAACTTTGCTTTTTGCCTCAACCCCAAATTCCACATGGATTTTGAATTAGTCAAAAGGGGCAAAAGGACTTTTGTGATTTGAATTTGAATTCAAATTTGATTTGTCTTCCTTTTACTTAAATTTTTATTATTGACCAGTAACATGGCTCATTAGGGTTATTTGAGTCAAAAGACACATGATCACATGAATTTTGACCATTGTAGCCATGATCTTTATTTAGGGTTTTGAATCACATCACATGAAATAACAACATTATGAAATAAAGCTTATTTAGTGAATGCATTCCAAACTTTATACTATATGAATGCTTTGCAATGCATATGATGACATGTCAAATTTTAGTGCTAGGTCAAAACACCAGAGGTGTTACAACCCTTCCCCCTTAAAGAAATCTCGTCCCAAGATTTAAAACTTAAGGCTAAGTAATGGAAAAGGAAATGTGTCAAGCTAACACATTTGAACTTTATAATATCAAGTTTACTTTCTTTGATCCAAATCAATTTGAAGGTTTTCCAAAGTAACCTACAATGATCTTAGATGGGAACTTCTTTGATACCAGCTGTGGCAGAACCTCCTAAGAAATCAGACCCACGTGCACCTATCGTTGTCTTATTAGACCTCGGATAGCGTTCACGAGTTCCCAACAACTCAACAGGTCTGTTGGGTGTCCTTGGGAAACCCGAATCATCCATGATTCTCTTTTCAAACAGTATCCCAATCATAGAAATTGTAGATTACAACAGTTTATTCAAATATATACATCAGAGTAAAAGATAGCGGAAGTCTTAAGATAACATAGTTTACAAACCAGTTGTTTTCAAACTTACAATACCATAAGTGTCATACAACCATAGTAGCAGGATAATATTACATTAACTTTATTTATCATACAAACTAGTGCCTTGTCCAAAGGCCATTCATCACTCCTCATCGTCATTGACTTCAAACACAGTCATGCAGCAGGGACCAAAACAAGCCTGCGCATGCGACTCACCTACAACAAGGGTTAACAAACCCTGAGTACAAAGGTACTCAACAAGACTAACCGGACGTAACGGGGTGTAAGACTTTAGAGATGCAGGGGTTCGGGACAAGGTAAGGATGTAGCAAAATTCACATCCTTTGCCAAAAGCTTACTATATTTATTCTATTCTCAAATTTTACCCCTAAGTCCTTTTAGTTCTTTATCTCAAACTAAATGTACATTTCCCATATTCCATTCCTTCTCATTCCATTCTTTCTCATATTTTAGTAATTCACCAGTCCTGCATTGCTTCTGTAATGAATCGAGTCTCCATATCCATGGAGCACCGGCAATTCGAATTGTTTCAAGTCCTAGCTGGGGATTCCTTATCACACAACATATGTAGAACTTAATCTGGCATATATCAACCTTACTACTGGATCCTCCTATACTAAGCCATCTCCACGCCACCCGAGAGCACAACACACCTCAAATCTGGCCACATTCCAGCCATGAGGGTACATGCTACTCCCGCCATCTCTCCACTCCCAGTGCATGGGCATTCGTCTTAGTATCAGATTAGCCGAAGTAGGCTTACTGGAGTATGTGACCAGTACTACAAAGTGTCTCGTTCAGAAGATCCACAATGAGTGGCCTTTAAGCAACATAGTCGGCAACATTACCCAACATTCAAGATAAGTTACCCGACTAGTCTCTAGTTCATTCTATCTTCTTTCTTTCTTGGGCTAGTATGCCATCTTTGATTGTATCGAAACTTTTACTTTGAAAGCCTACCATAAAGCATACTAAGTATTCTACGCCTTTGTAAAAGAAATCATCTTCAAGGATGGTAAACAATTAACAAGGTAGGCAATGCATCAAGTAGATAACATTTGAGATAATCAACTTAATGCAATAGGTAACATAGGTGATAAACTTTTCAAAGTAAATAAGGTAATGGTTTAATGCATAAACCGGGGCTTGCCTTCGTTGACGATCTCAGGTTCTAGATCAGTACCACGATTATCGAATCCTGTGACAACCGAGGATTCTTCTAGAACTTGCTCAACTAGAATCGTTTCACTCTCGGGTTCTACACAAAACGATAACATATGCCTTAACATGATGATAATGTAAACATGATGCTTTCATGGTACATGAAATGTAAAAACACCCCGCAAATTATTTTTATTTCACGGTACAGTTGCAAGCCAACAAAACCAACTTGCAATCCTACCATCAAGAACCACACATGTGACTTGACCAAATGGATCTTGAAACCCTACTAGTCACAAAACATGATCAAAACAAGATCCAACACTAATCAAACACTTAGGGTTTGTCTTTATTTATTTTTGAATTAATTTGGAATTAAGCCCAAAAATGATCTTGTTCCAAATGACCTAAAAATTTTATGTAATCTTCCTCATGACAAATTAGTGTACCAAAACAAATTTCATAATTTTTGGAATTATACAGTGACCTACAAAAATCATGGAAATAGCATTTTTCAATTAATGGACTGAATATTTGAACATTAAAAATTTATTCAAATTTAAAGTTCCAAATTTTTATATCATACTAGAACATGTACAGAAGCTACACACAAAATTTTAGAATTTTTGGAGCTATCAAGAATTTCCTACAAAATCCCAAAGTTTTAGCACTATTCACAAATTTAGAAAATAAAAATTATTACTATTCTTCTTCCTCACTCGCACTGACAGCCAGGACCCACTGTTAGTGACTCAAAGAAATCATGGTAGCGCTGCCCTCACTAGCCGGCCTCAAAATGCACCGACGGTGATGCACCGGTGAGGCCGACCTCACCAAAATAATCTACACCCTACTACGAACCCATCCCCGTCCTTGGAATGGCAGAAGGTGCATCGGAGAAGACTCCACGCCGGCCATGGCGGCTCGAGCACGTCGGCTCATGGCATAACCCCAGCAAGACTGTGGTAGAGTCAAAAGCAAAGTGAACATCATGTTCAGTGGCTCACCACGGTCACATCGGTGGGCTTGGTGAAGGCGGAGATGGTCTGGAATGGCCTGGCCACGTCGAGACAATGTTGGCCAAGCTCCGGCCGGGCTCGGGGAAGAAGCAGTTGCGCCAGGCGACTTCGGCCAACCCAAGTGGTGTAGGCAAGCCGCAGAGAAGTGCAAGGCCGAGGCGATCGCGTAGGCATAGCTAGGCACGATGGATGCTGCTCGACGAAGGCTACGGCGAGCGGCGGAGCAAGCTGGCGGCGGAGCAGAGCAGAAGGGGAAAAACGGGAATGACGACGGTGTGCTCCTATTTATAGCAAGAAGGAGGGTGTGCGGTGTTGACAGCACATGGGCAAACTCGTCACGGAGGTATGGGCGTGTCACTGCATGTGAAAGCGGCGAAATTAGATCGGCGGCGACATTTGCGTGGCACCGGCGGCAAGCAAAGAGGTGGACTTTGATTTTTGAAATATTTATGGAACTACCACTGAGTCCATTTTTCAAATTACTCTCAAATTTTCTAAAGAAGTTGAAAATCTCCAAAAATGAAAGTTGTTCAATTTTTCAAACTCTACAACTTTGCTTCTAGGAACATTTTCAAATTCTGCCTCCATTTTGAAATTTGAATTTGCGGTGCATTTGAGCATTTGAATCATTTCAAAATTACTCCAAATTTTATATGTAAACTTGAAAAACTTTGAATACCAAAGTTTATCCACATAAAATAACCTCCAACTTTGCTTTTTGCCTCAACCCCAAATTCCACATGGATTTTGAATTAGTCAAAAGGGGCAAAAAGGACTTTTGTGATTTGAATTTGAATTCAAATTTGATTTGTCTTCCTTTTACTTAAATTTTTATTTTTGACCAGTAACATGGCCCATTAGGGTTATTTGAGTCAAAAGACACATGATCACATGAATTTTGACCATTGTAGCCATGATCTTTATTTAGGGTTTTGAATCACATCACATGAAATAACAACATTATGAAATAAAGCTTATTTAGTGAATGCATTCCAAACTTTATACTATATGAATGCTTTGCAATGCATATGATGACATGTCAAATTTTAGTGCTAGGTCAAAACACCAGAGGTGTTACAACCCTTCCCCCTTAAAGAAATCTCGCCCTGAGATTTAAAACTTAAGGCTAAGTAATGGAAAAGGAAATGTGTCAAGCTAACACATTTGAACTTTATAATATCAAGTTTACTTTCTTTGATCCAAATCAATTTGAAGGTTTTCCAAAGTAACCTACAATGATCTTAGATGGGAACTTCTTTGATACCAGCTGTGGTAGAATCTCCTAAGAAATCAGACCCACGTGCACCTATCGTTGTCTTATCAGACCTCGGATAGCGTTCACGAGTTCCCAACAACTCAATAGGTCTGTCGGGTGTCCTTGGGAAACCTAAATCATCCATGATTCTCTTTTCAAACAGTATCCCAAACACAGACATTGTAGATTACAACAGTTTATTCAAATATATACATCAGAGTAAAAGATAGCGGAAGTCTTAAGATAACATAGTTTACAAACCAGTTGTTTTCAAACTTACAATACCATAAGTGTCATACAACCATAGTAGCAGGATAATATTACATTAACTTTATTTATCATACAAACTAGTGCCTTGTCCAAAGGCCATTCATCACTCCTCATTGTCATTGACTTCAAACACAGTCATGCAGCAGGGACCAAAACAAGCCTGCGCATGCGACTCACCTGCAACAAGGGTTAACAAACCCTGAGTACAAAGGTACTCAACAAGACTAACCCGACGTAACGGGGTGTAAGACTTTAGAGATGCAGGGGTTCGGGACAAGGTAAGGATGTAGCAAAATTCACGTCCTTTGCCAAAAGCTTACTATATTTATCCTATTCTCAAATTTTACCCCTAAGTCCTTTTAGTTCTTTATCTCAAACTAAATGTACATTTCCCATATTCCATTCCTTCTCATTCCATTCTTTCTCATATTTTAGTAATTCACCAGTCCTGCATTGCTTCTGTAATGAATCGAGTCTCATATCCGTGGAGCACCGGCAATTCGAATTGTTTCAAGTCCTAGCTGGGGATTCCTTATCACACAACATATGTAGAACTTAATCTGGCATATATCAACCTTGCTACCGGATCCTCCTATACTATGCCATCTCCACGCCACCCGAGAGCATAGCACACCTCAAATCTGGCCACATTCTAGCCATGAGGGTACGTGCTACTCCCGCCATCTCTCCACTCCAAGTGTGTGGGCATTCGTCTTAGTATCAGATTAGCTGAAGTAGGCTTACCGGAGTATGTGACCAGTACTACAAAGTGTCTCATTCAGAAGATCCACAATGAGTGGCCTGTAAGCAACATAGTCAGCAACATTACCCAACATTCAAGATAAGTTACCCGACTAGTCTCTAGTTCATTCTATCTTCTTTCTTTCTTGGGCTAGTATGCCATCTTTGATTGTATCGAAACTTTTACTTTGAAAGCCTACCATAAAGCATACTAAGTATTCTACGCCTTTGTAAAAGAAATCATCTTCAAGGATGGTAAACAATTAACAAGGTAGGCAATGCATCAAGTAGATAACATTTGAGATAATCAACTTAATGCAATAGGTAACATAGGTGATAAACTTTTCAAAGTAAACAAGGTAATGGTTTAATGCATAAACTGGGGCTTGCCTTCATTGACGATCTCAGGTTCCGGATCAGTACCACGATTATCGAATCCTATGACAACCGGGGATTCTTCTAGAACTTGCTCAACTAGAATAGTTTCACTCTCGGGTTCTACACAAAATGATAACATATGCCTTAACATGATGATAATGTAAACATGATGCTTTCATGGTACATGAAATGTAAAAACACCCCGCAAATTATTTTTATTTCACGGTACAGTTGCAAGCCAACAAAACCAACTTGCAATACTACCATCAAGAACCACACATGTGACTTGACCAAATGGATCTTCAAACCCTACTAGTCACAAAACATGACCAAAACAAGATCCAACACTAATCAAACACTTAGGGTTTGTCTTTATTTATTTTTGAATTAATTTGGAATTAAGCCCAAAAATGATCTTTTTCCAAATGACCTAAAAATTTTATGTAAGCTTCCTCATGACAAATTAGTGTACCAAAACAAATTTCATAATTTTTGAAATTATACAGTGACCTACAAAAATCATGGAAATAGCATTTTTCAATTAATGGACTGAATATTTGAACATTAAAAATTTATTCAAATTTAAAGTTCCAAATTTTTATATCATACTAGAACATGTACAGAAGCTACACACAAAATTTCAGAATTTTTGGAGCTATCAAGAATTTCCTACAAAATCCCAAAGTTTCAGCACTATTCACAAATTCAGAAAATAAAAAATTTCACTATTCTTCTTCCTCACTTGCACTGACAGCCAGGACCCACTGTTAGTGACTCAAAGAAATCACGGCAGCGCTGCCCTCACTGGCCGGCCTCAAAATGCGCCGACGGTGATGCACCGGTGAGGCCGACCTCACCAAAATGATCTACACCCTACTACGAACCCATCCCCGTCCTTGGAATGGCAGAAGGTGCATCGGAGAAGACTCCACGCTGGCCATGGTGGCTCAAGCATGTCGACTCATGGCGTAACCCCAGCAAGACTGCAGTAGAGTCAAAAGCAAAGTGAACATCACATTCAGTGGCTCACCACGGTCACATCGGTGGGCTTGGTGAAGGCAGAGATGGTCTGGAATGGCCTGGCCATGTCGAGACGATGTTGGCAGAGCTCCGGCCGGGCTCGGGGAAGAAGCAGTTGTGCCGAGCGACTCTGGCCAACCCAAGTGGCGCAGGCAAGCCACAGAGAAGCATAAGGCCGAGGCGATCGCGTAGGCGTAGCTAGGCACGACGGAGGCTACGGCGAGCGGCGGAGCAAGCTGGCGGCGGAGCAGAGCAGAAGGGGAAAAACGGGAATGACGACGGTGTGCTCCTATTTATAGCAAGGAGGGTGTGCGGTGTTGATAGCACACGGGCGAACTCGCCACAGAGGTATGGGCATGTCACTGCGCGTGAAAGCGGCGAAATCAGATCGGCAGCGACATCCGCGTGGCGCCGACGGCAAGCAGAGAGGTGGAGTTTGATTTTTGAAATATTTACAGAACTGCCACTGAGTCCATTTTTCAAATTACTCTCAAATTTTCTAAAGAAGTTGAAAATCTCCAAAAATGAAAGTTGTTCAATTTTTCAAACTCTACAACTTTGCTTCTAGGAACATTTTCAAATTCTGCCTCCATTTTGAAATTTGAATTTGGGGTGCATTTGAGCATTTGAATCATTTCAAAATTACTCCAAATTTTATATGTAAACTTGAAAAACTTTGAATACCAAAGTTTATCCACATAAAATAACCTCCAACTTTGCTTTTTGCCTCAACCCCAAATTCCACATGGATTTTGAATTAGTCAACAGGGGCAAAAAGGACTTTTGTGATTTGAATTTGAATTCAAATTTGATTTGTCTTCCTTTTACTTAAATTTTTATTTTTGACCAGTAACATGGCCCATTAGGGTTATTTGAGTCAAAAGACACATGACCTCACATGATCACATGAATTTTGACCATTGTAGCCATGATCTTTATTTAGGATTTTGAATCACATCACATGAAATAACAACATTATGAAATAAAGCTTATTTAGTGAATGCATTCCAAACTTTATACTATATGAATGCTTTGCAATGCATATGATGACATGTCAAATTTTAGTGCTAGGTCAAAACACCAGAGGTGTTACAACCCTTCCCCCTTAAAGAAATCTCACCCCAAGATTTAAAACTTAAGGCTAAGTAATGGAAAAGGAAATGTGTCAAGCTAACACATTTGAACTTTATAATATTAAGTTTACTTTCTTTGATCCAAATCAATTTGAAGGTTTTCCAAAGTAACCTACAATGATCTTAGATGGGAACTTCTTTAATACCAGCTGTGGTAGAATCTCCTAAGAAATCGGACCCATGTGCACCTATCGTTGTCTTATCAGACCTCGGATAGTGTTCACGAGTTCCTAACAACTCAACAGGTCTATCGGGTGTCCTTGGGAAACCCGAATCATCCATGATTCTTTTTTCAAACAGTATCTCAATCACAGACATTGTAGATTACAACAGTTTATTCAAATATATACATTAGAGTAAAAGATAGCAGAAGTCTTAAGATAACATAGTTTACAAACCAGTTGTTTTCAAACTTACAATACCATAAGTATCATACAACCATAGTAGCGGGATAATATTACATTAACTTTATTTATCATACAAACTAGTGCCTTGTCCAAAGGCCATTCATCACTCCTCATCGTCATTGACTTCAAACACAGTCATGCAGCAGGGACCAAAACAAGCCTGCGCATGCGACTCACCTGCAACAAGGGTTAACAAACCCTAAGTACAAAGGTACTCAACAAGACTAACCCGACGTAACGGGGTGTAAGACTTTAGAGATGCAGGGGTTGGGGACAAGGTAAGGATGTAGCAAAATTCAAGTCCTTTGCCAAAAGCTTACTATATTTATCCTATTCTCAAATTTTACCCCTAAGTCCTTTTAGTTCTTTATCTCAAACTAAATGTACATTTCCCATATTCCATTCCTTCTCATTCCATTCTTTCTCATATTTTAGGAATTCACTAGTCCTGCATTGCTTCTGTAATGAATCGAGTCTCCATATCCGTGGAGCACTGGCAATTCGAATTATTTCAAGTCCCAGTTGGGGATTCCTTATCACACGACATATGTAGAACTTAATCTGGCATATATCAACCTCGCTACCAGATCCTCCTATACTAAGCCGTCTCCACGCCACCTGAGAGCACAGCACACCTCAAATCCGGCCACATTCCAGCCATGAGGGTACACGCTACTCCCGCCATCTCTCCACTCCCAGTGCATGGGCATTCGTCTTAGTATCGGATTAGCCGAAGTTGCTTACCGAGTATGTGACCAGTACTACAAAGTGTCTCGTTCAGAAGATCCATATTGAGTGGCCTTTAAGCGACATAGTCGGCAACATTACCCAACATTCAAGATAAGTTACCCGACTAGTCTCTAGTTCATTCTATCTTCTTTCTTTCTTGGGCCAGTATGCCATCTTTGATTGTATCAAAACTTTTACTTTGAAAGCCTACCATAAAGCATACTAAGTATTCTACGCCTTTGTAAAAGAAATCATCTTCAAGGATGGTAAACAATTAACAAGGTAGGCAATGCATCAAGTAGGTAACATTTGAGATAATCAACTTAATGCAATAGGTAACATAGGTGATAAACTTTTCAAAGTAAACAAGGTAATGGTTTAATGCATAAACTGGGGCTTGCCTTCGTTGACGATCTCAGGTTCCAGATCAGTACCACGATTATCGAATCCCGTGACAACCGGGGATTCTTCCAGAACTTGCTCAACTAGAATCGTTTCACTCTCAGGTTCTACATGAAACGATAACATATGCCTTAACATGATGATAATGTAAACATGATGCTTTCATGGTACATGAAATGTAAAAACACCCCGCAAATTATTTTTATTTCATGGTACAGTTGCAAGCCAACAAAATCAACGTGCAATCCTACCATCAAGAACCACACATGTGACTTGACCAAATGGATCTTGAAACCCTACTAGTCACAAAACATGACCAAAACAAGATCCAACACTAATCAAACACTTAGGGTTTGTCTTTATTTATTTTTGAATTAATTTGGAATTAAGCCCAAAAATGAACTTGTTCCAAATGATCTGAAAATTTTATGTAAGCTTCCTCATGACAAATTAGTGTACCAAAACAAATTTCATAATTTTTGGAATTATACAGTGACCTACAAAAATCATGGAAATTGCATTTTTGAATTAATGGACTGAATATTTGAACATTAAAAATTTATTCAAATTTCAAGTTTCAAATTTTTAAATCATACTAGAACATGTACAGAAGCTACACACAAAATTTCAGAATTTTTGGAGCTATCAAGAATTTCCTACAAAATCCCAAATTTTCAGCACTATTCACAAATTTAGAAAATAAAAATTATTACTATTCTTCTTCCTCACTCGCACTGACAGCCAGGACCCACTATCAGTGACTCAAAGAAATCATGGCGGCGTTGCCCTCACTGGCCGGCCTCAAAATGCGCCGACGGTGACGCACCGGGGAGGCCGACCTCACCAAAATGATCTACACCCTATAATGAACCCATCCCCGTCCTTGGAATGGTAGAAGGTGCACCGGAGAAGACTCCACACCGGCCATGGTGGCTCTAGCACATCGGCTCATGGTGTAACCTCGGCAAGACTGCGGTAGAGTCAAAAGCAAAGTGAACATCACATTCAGTGGCTCACCACGGTCACGTCGGTTGTGGCAGAACCTCTTAAGTTATAGGGCCCACATGCACCTAGTCACTGTCCGACGACCTTTGACATTTATGCATATGTTTCCAATAACTTAAAAAGACTGTCGGGTGTCCTCGGGGAACCCCGAATCATCCACGATTTCCGAGCAGGATCACGTTACAGAGTAATGCAGTATTACAACATTTATTCAAATATCAAAACCAGAGTAAAAACAGCGGAAGTCTTACAATAACATAGTTTACAAACCAGTTGTTTCAAACCTTACAAACTAAGTTCCATAATTATTACAAACCATAGTAGTAGTGGAGTGGCATAATTAACATATACTTAACACACAAAATAAACATCCTGCCCAAGGATCACACATTTAATTCTTATCATCAGAACGAATGATAGTCATGCAGCACGATCCAAAACAGATCTGCTCATGAGGCTCACCTGCAACAAGGGGTCAACGAACCCTGAGTACAAAGGTACTCAACAAGACTTATCCAAAATCTTAACTGATAAACTCAGTAATGCAGGCTCAGGGATTCAAGGTATAGCTTTAACAATGATCAAAGTTCTTTTGCGTAAAAGCTCTTTTAAAAAAACTCTTTATATAGAAAACTTCTCTAGAATTATATACAAAGCTGACACGATCCGCACTGAGATCATGAAACTTCATATCCAACATCTTCACAAACCTTATTTAAGTTTTGGTTATTAATTCTACGATGATGAACAGTGAGTTGAGTCTCCATAACCGAGGAGCAACGACGATTCGAACCGATTAAGACCCAGCTGGGGATTCCAGACCACACGACATATGCAGGTCCCCGACTCACATATATCAACCTACCCTCGGATCCTCTAAAACAAGAACGGGTCCGCGCCACCCGAGAATACAGCACACCTCAAATCCGGCCACATTCCAGCCACGAGGGTACACGCTATTCCCGCCATCTCTCCACTCTCAGTGCGCGAGTAGCCATTCTCGTAATAGAATTGCCAAGTTCAGGCTTACCGGAGTATGTGGTTAGTACTACAAATTCTCACCTCGTGCAATTCAACAACGGACGTGCCTTAATCGACACAGGCGGAAAGAACCCGCTCACAAGACCTCCATGTCTTGTGGCTCACACTCACCGAGTCCACCGGTCTAGATTTATTACTCCACATTCCCATATCACATGTTAACATAGTTAACCAGTGTTCCATTTGTAACTTGCAGGTGGCAGGTAGTTACCCGACCTTCATCGTTCTACGCATGGCTAAGCAAAACTAGGCATATACGAGTTTAAAACTGGTAATATGGTAAATATGGAATAACAAGGGTGGTAATGCAACAATTAGGCTTTTACTTAACTCCTAATCACTTAATGCAGTAACGGAAAGCAAAAGCGAAATTAATTTATAAAACACAAGGTAGGGTTGTATGCATCCGGGGCTTGCCTTCGTTGACGGAAAAGTCCGATTCCTGCTGACGTTACACAAGTATTTGACCCGACCTCAACAGACGGATTAACCTCTTCAACAGCTTGATTAACTACCACGTTTTCACCTTCGTTCACTATACGTAATAACAATGCCATGTTTAACATGATGCGGAATTCGAAACATGATGCTCGATGAGGGATGAAAAATTAATAATTTGAATACAACTTTCCTTCGCGGTACAGTTGCAAGTCAAACAAACTAATTCTTTTTCGTAAACACATACATCAACTGCCAAGGATCATTAACAACAAATGACCCAAGGTCATCACTCAATCCAAAATTTCAAACAAAACCTAAATCACTAAAGGTTACTATTTGCTTTTATGAATTAATTATTTAATTCAAAATTATGAAATAAATCAACTTATTCTAATTGAGCCCAAAATTTTAGTACATGTTCATTACATGTTAACTAAGTGGCAAAACAAATTTCATAATTTTTGGATAAATAAATAAGCCTAGAAAAATCCTAGAAATCCATTTATGAATAAATTGAGCAATTTTTATCACATTTAAAACTTACTGAAAAACATTATTTCATATTTTTCTTAAATACTATACATCTCAGAGAAGTCACACAAAAATTTTCATAATTTTTGGAGCTCTAAATAAATCTACACAAAAATAACAAAAACATACACTATTCATTCAAATCTGAAAATAGAAAAATCCATTTGAACGCTGAGTCACTGACATTGGACCCCACCTGTCATCTTCTACCTCCCGCGTGTTGACTACGACGACGACGGCGCTGACCGGCGCAAACTCACCGACGGTGAGCCCAAAGGCGACGGTCAAGGTACCAAAATGACCACATCATCACGGCGCATCGACTGAAGGCACTAGCTAGACGAATTACTACGAGTTACGAGCTTGGTGTCGGCCATGGCGGATGCGGTGGCTCGGCGACGTTACGCCGGCGAAATGAAGCCGAAAACGGGGAAACAGAGGGCATGGGAAGGTCCAGTAGCTCACCACGAACACATTCAAGCAAGAATTAAGGCCGGAGAAGTAACGTAGACACGGGTCGACGTGAACAGCAACGGCGGCGGAGCAAGGATCGTCGGTGACGGTGTGCCGGCGACTGCAGTGGATAAAACGGCCAAACAATAGTGAAATGAGCACTACGGCATCGAGACGAAGCTAAAGGGACATCAATCAAGGGCAACGGCTCACCGATGGACTCTGGCCACGAAGATGCGCATGCGACGGTGAGGTTACCGGCCGCGAGGAAGAAGGCGATGAAACTCGAGTTCCCGGTGAAGACAAGCCAAATTGGTGGGTCAGATGGACGCGCAAGGTTCAGGCGGAGCTGGGACTAGCTTAACAGCGACGGTGGAGCACGACAACGACGGCACGGGCTCGCCGGAGATGGAGCAGCGGCGACTGGGAAAAACAGAGAGCGAAGAAAGAAGAACGACGGCGGCTCCAGAGCTTTATAGGGCAGCCAAGGAAGCGCAAGGAAGCCACGACACAGCCTTCAGTGCGCCAACGCGATGCCCAGACGGCCACGCGCGCGACTGGAAGCAAGCCGAAGATCGCCGCCGGTGTAGCCTGAGCGGTGAGTACTGTTCACAGAAATTACAAGTTTGCCATTCGCCAAATTTCACAAATTACTCTCAAATTTTCATAACAACTCAAAAATCTCCAAAAATAAAAGTTGTTCAAAATCAAAAGTTCTACAACTTTGCTTTTATAACCATCTCCTAATTCGGTCTAGATTTTGAAATGAACTTTTGAATTTGAATAGGGAAATTTACCGAATTACGCCTTTTTGATTTACTCAAAAATTTTCTAAACAACTTGAAAAACTCCAAAAACAAACTTTGTATAACTTGCCAAGCTCTACACTTTTGCTTTTGGGCCCAACCCCAAAATATGCTTAGATTTTGAAATGGATTTTCAGGGTAGGGCTTTACATGTTGAAACGCGGGGTTTTCTCGAAAAATTCAAAACCCAGTCAAACTTTGAACTTGAGTCAAACAATACAATTCAACACTCATTACACAAATGTAAACTTGTTTTAGTAAATGCACATCAAAGTTTTCACCAAATGCCAAATGCTTTGCAATGCATATGATGACATGTCAGATTTTAACATTTAAACACCCGAGGTGTTACAATCCTTCCCCCTAAAAGAAATCTCGCCCCGAGATTCAAAGCCATAGGGTATGTAATGGAAAAGGAAATGTGTCGCAAGAACACATACAAACTCTGTCCATAAAACAGCTAAGGTTACTTTTACAAAACACAATATGTACCACCGAGCTCAACTAACATTACTCGATTCTATATTGACGCTAAAAATTCGGGAAACTTTTCTAACAAGTAATCTTCTGATTCCCAAGTAGCTTCCTCTTCTGAATGTTGATTCCATTGTATTTTATAGAACTTGATTGTCCGTCTTCGAGTAACACGATCTTTCTGATCTAACACTCGGATAGGATATTCGGAATAAGTTAAATCCGGTTCTAGTTCCACTCCTTCAACTTCAACATTTTGTTCAGGCACTCGGAGACACTTCTTCAATTGAGAAACATGGAACACATCATGCACAGCTGCAAGATGTTCAGGTAATTTCAAACGATATGCTACTTTTCCATACCTTTCTAAAATTTGATAGGGTCCAATATATCGGGGTGCCAACTTTCCTTTAACACCAAAACGGTTAACTCCCTTCATTGGTGATACTTTCAGATATACAAAATCTCCTTTGTTAAATACCAATGGTCTCCGTCGTCTATCCGCATAACTCTTTTGGCGGGACTGAGCTATCTTCAAATTACTCTGTATTTGCCTAACCTTGTCTTCTGTTTCTTTCACAAGATCAACTCCAAAGAATCTTCTTTCTCCAGGCTCAGACCAACTCAATGATGTTCTGCATCTACGACCATAGAGTGCTTCAAATGGAGCCATTCTAATGCTTTCCTGATAACTATTGTTGTATGAGAACTCGGCTAAAGGTAAGCATTCATCCCACTTTTTGGAATAGTTAAGGACACAACACCTTAACATATCTTCAAGTACTTGATTGACTCTTTCAGTCTGTCCATCAGTCTGCGGATGATAAGCTGTACTGTACAAAAGTTTAGTACCCAACGAAGAATGCAATTGTTTCCAAAAGTTGGAGACAAACTGTGTACCCCTATCTGACACAATAGTTTTGGGTATTCCATGGAGACTCATGATTCTTGCTAAGTACATTTTGGCATATTGGATCGTAGGATATATTGTCTTGACTGGAAGAAAATGCGCTGACTTAGTGAGTCGATCTACAATAACCCATACTGAGTCAAATCCCTTTGATGTCTTGGGTAGACCAACAATAAAGTCCATGCTTATGTCCTCCCACTTCCAAGATGGAATAGGTAATGGTTGTAATTCACCAGCAGACCTCAAATGTATAGCTTTCACCTTTTGACAAGTATCACACTTTGCTATGTATCTGGCAATCTCTATTTTCATTTTAGTCCACCAAAATCTTTGCTTCAAATCATGGTACATCTTGTTACTTCCCGGATGAATGGATAACCTAGTAGCATGTGCTTCATCTAGAATTGACTGCCGCAACTCAGGAACTTTTGGTACCACCAGGCGATCCTTGAACCACAACACATCTTCATTGTCAATGCTAAAGCATTCCGCTTTTCCATTCTTGACTCTTTCCTTAATATGGGCTATACCCTTGTTTTCCTTCTGAGCAACAATAACTTGATCTCGAATAGTGACTTCAACAATTATGTTGGTCAAACTTCCTTGTTGAACTACTTCTACATTCAACTTTTCCATTTCTTGACATAAATTCAAACCCATTGTTCTCACTGTCAAACAATTGCAATAACTTTTGCGACTGAGAGCATCTGCAACCACATTTGCTTTACCAGGGTGATAATGTACTTCCAAATCATAATCCTTAATCAGTTCTAACCATCTTCTTTGTCGCATGTTCAACTCTGACTGAGTAAAGATATACTTTAAGCTTTTGTGGTCTGTATACATATGACACGTATTACCAAGCAGGTAATGCCGCCAAATCTTTAGAGCATGAACCACAGCTGCTAACTCCAAGTCATGAGTCGGGATAATGTTCTTCATGTTGCTTAAGTTGCCTGGATGCATAGGCAATGACTCGGCCTTCTTGCATCAACACACATCCAATACCAATACCTGAAGCATCACAATAAACATCAAACGGCTTCTCGATGTCAGGTTGGGCTAACACTGGCGCCGTAGTCAACAGTCTCTTCAAAGTCTGGAAAGCCTCTTCACAATCTGATGACCAGACAAACTTAACTTGGTTCTTCAACAATTCAGTTATGGACTTTGATATCTTTGAGAAGTCTAGAATAAACCGACGGTAATATCCCGCCAAACCCAGAAAACTCCGAACTTGATGAACTGTGGTTGGCGGTTTCCAATCAAGCACATCCTTCACTTTGCTGGGATCAACTGCAACTCCTTCGGCTGACAAGACATGTCCAAGAAATTGCACTTCCTTAAGCCAAAAATCACACTTGCTGAACTTGGCATATAGTTGATGTTCTCTCAAGCGGGTCAGAACAATTCTGAGATGTTCTGCATGTTCTTTCTTATTCTTGGAATATACTAAAATGTCATCAATAAACACCACTACAAACTTGTCTAGCTCCGGCATGAATACTGAGTTCATAAGATACATGAAATGAGCTGGAGCATTTGTCAAACCAAAAGACATTACCAAGTATTCATATAACCCATATCTTGTGGTAAATGCCGTTTTGGGAATATCCTCAGGCTTTATCTTGATTTGGTGATATCCTGATCTCAAATCTATCTTGGAGAAAACTTTGGCTCTGGCCAGTTGATCAAAAAGCAGATCTATCCGAGGTAATGGATACTTATTCTTGATGGTCACTTCATTCAATGGACGATAGTCAACACATAACCTCAGGGTCTCATCTTTCTTTTTCACAAAAATTGCCGGACATCCCCAAGGTGAAGAACTAGGTTGGATAAACCCTTTCTTAATCAATTCTTGTAACTGAGTTTTCAACTCGGCCAATTCCTTAGGTGGCATCCTATAAGCTCTCCGAGAAATCGGAGCTGTTCTAGGTTGTAACTCTATATTGAACTGTACATCCCTATCAGGTGGTAGACCGGGTAAATCTTCAGGAAACACATCCGGAAATCCACACACTACCGGAATATCTCTAATCTCTTTGACAACAGTTGCACAAATCTTACTCACTGATCTTCTTAGGGTTGGAAAGTTGGATAAGAAGTTGAGAATTACTATCAGGCAAACTCACTCTTAAGGTCCTATTCAAAGCATCTATAACAGCCTTATGCTGATACATCCAATTCATTCCCAAGATTACATCTATATCCTGATCCTTAAGGATAATCATGGTAGTGGGAAAAATATGCCCACCTAGGTTTACGGGTACCTGGTATACCATCTCCTTAGTACACAGACGTCCCCCGGGCGACTGTATAAAGAAACTTTCCTTTATTGCCCCAATCGAAATTTCATGCTTCACGACAAATGTTCTATTGATGAATGAATGCGATGCGCTAGAATCAAAAAGTATAACTGCAGGGTGATTGGCAACAGGAAACATACCCATCATCACTGGCTCCCCTTCCGGAATTTCTCCAGCTTGAATATAGAACACCCGTCCTGTCTTCCTCTCATCTTTGCCCTTCTGAGCATTCTGATTGGGATTCTTGTTTGGTGCCTGACCCTGTTGTTGATTGGCAGGAGCCTTCTGATAATTTTGATTAGCCTACCTAGGATATGGACATTCCCTGGAGAAATGACTAGTCCTTCCACAATTATAGCACGGATAGTTGTGACCCTAGGATGTTGGAGTATTGCCACCAGGAGCATTGGTTGACTGTGAACTCGGATAGGTTATAGCAGGATGGATATTTGACTGTTGCCCGGCTTGGAACTGCGGCGGACGATAAGGAGGACGATTATGATGTATTGGATGATATATCACCCTTTGCCTCTTCGGATTTCCCCTAAAAGATCCAGACGGCACACTCTTTTTCTTTTTGAGCTCCTTATGCTGCCGATACTTTGATTCTGGAGCAATTGCAATATTTACTGCCTCATGATAAGTGACATTGGTGCAAGTGGTCATCATAGTCTGCAACTTGGTATTCAGGCCTCTCATAAACCACCTCTTCTTCTTGACATCGGTATTGACATGTTCGGATGCATATTGGGACAAATGATTAAACCTTCCCACATACTGCATCACGCTTTGATCTCCTTGTTTCAAAGCAAGGAATTCATCTAGCTTCATAGCCATTACTCCTTCAGGGATATAATGGGCTCTGAAGGCTGTACAGAACTCAGCCCAAGTTATTGGAATGCCAATTGGTTGCATAGCCACTAAGTTTGCCCACCAAGCACTTGCTGCTCCTCTAAGTTGTTGGGCGGCAAACGTAGGTTTCTGATACTCTATGCATGGGATAAGGTCAAATTTTTGTTCCATGGTTCGAAGCCAGTCATCAGCCTCCAATGGTTCATCTGCCTTGGTAAACACTGGGGGTCTTGTGTCTGTGAAATCAACATATGTAGCCTCCTGTCGGTTATGGTGGCGTCCACGGTTTCCGTACATCTGATTCTGATTACTCTGAGCCATCTCATGAAGCAAACAAGAATTTTCAGCCGTCACATTGACGAGTGCAGTTATAGCATCAGCTAAATTGGTTGGAATTGGTGGCGGATCAGGAATACCGTCCTCATCTTGTGAAGTTCCTGGAATAAACGAACCCCGTGTACGACGCATCTGCTCATAACAAACCAAACTTTATTCACATTTCTTTATTGAATTGTACCATAGCTTACTCTAGACACATTACATGGGGCTTACTAATGTACAAACAAACCTACGGGTACGAAAACAGAACTACATAACTTAACTAAAGCTACTATTATACAACTCTCCTCCTTTCCTCAATTTCTTCAAACTTCAGGCTCGGTATCCATTCCGGAATTATTACCGCCTTCATCATCACTTTCATCGATCATTACTAATTCTTCAGGATCTTCTTCTTCTTCCTCTCCCGATTCATCATCATCGGCAAGGATGACACCGGGGTCCATGGCATCAGCTTGAGGCTCATGATTTGGATTCAGTAGATTGCTAAGCCTATGAACTTCCTCATGTAGATAGGTATTATGTTCTTCTAAATCTTCTACATAGAATTCTAGCTCATGAGTTCTAGCTCTAGCTACATTTTCCCTGTGCCAAGCTTCATTTCTTCCCTCCACCGTACAAACTAACATACTTTCGCAGTTCCTATGCGCGGTGGTGAGCTGCCTCAATTGACCCTGTAATTCACCTATTTGTATAACATCCAAAGCCCTATCTCTAGTAGATTGTGCTAACTCTGTGGAAATCCTCTGTATCTCTGCCTGAGGATCAGGCCTAGTACTGCTACTGCTAGCACCATCATTTCTAGGGGCAAGTTGGTGACGAGGAACTCCTTTGGGTCCGGTGGACTTACGGGGCGTCATCTTGGCACGAGCCATACTGTAGGAAACCGATTTAATCCAAGTAAGACCATTTGATCAAAATCCAAAGAGTAGCTAAGATGGATTACATTCCTCAAACCAGTCTCACTACTTAACTCCAGACTAAGAGGTGAAGGAAGTAACGAGTGAATTATTCATGATGCATGAATCGTTCTTACGAACAAAAACATCAAAGTTTATAATGCATATAAACAACATTTATTTTTATATAGGGCATAGCATAATTACTACTCCACCACACAAAACATTTTAATCAAATAGGGAATGGTGAGAAAGAATTAAGATAAGTCAGAAGCAATTTGGACCAAATTATCAAGTTAAATTTAGTCATCCCAATTCATTTTGAAGTTTTCATAAAACAATACAGCAAAACCTTGTAACGAATGCTCTGATACCATTCTATGGCAGAACCTCTTAAGTTATAGGGCCCACATGCACCTGTCACTGTCCGACGACCTTTGACATTTATGCATATGTTTCCAATAACTTAAAAAGACTGTCGGGTGTCCTCGAGGAACCCCGAATCATCCACGATTTCCGAGCAGGATCACGTTACAGAGTCAATGCAGTATTACAACATTTATTCAAATATCAAAACCAGAGTAAAAACAGCAGAAGTCTTACAATAACATAGTTTACAAACCAGTTGTTTCAAACCTTACAAACTAAGTTCCATAATTATTACAAACCATAGTAGTAGTGGAGTGGCATAATTAACATATACTTAACACACAAAATAAACATCCTGCCCAAGGATCACACATTTAATTCTCATTGTCAGAACGAACGATAGTCATGGAGCACGATCCAAAACAGATCTGCTCATGAGGCTCACCTGCAACAAGGGGTCAACGAACCCTGAGTACAAAGGTACTCAACAAGACTTATCCGAAATCTTAACTGATAAACTCAGTAATGCAGGCTCAGGGATTCAAGGTATAGCTTTAACAATGATCAAAGTTCTTTTGCGTAAAAGCTCTTTTAATAAAACTCTTTATATAGAAAACTTCTCTAGAATTATATACAAAGCTGACACGATCCGCACTGAGATCATGAAACTTCATATCCAACATCTTCACAAACCTTATTTAAGTTTTGGTTATTAATTCTACGATGATGAACAGTGAGTTGAGTCTCCATAACCGAGGAGCAACGACGATTCGAATCGATTAAGACCCAGCTGGGGATTCCAGACCACACGACATATGCAGGTCCCCGACTCACATATATCAACCTACCCTCGGATCCTCTAAAACAAGAACGGGTCCGCGCCACCCGAGAATACAGCACACCTCAAATCCGGCCACATTCCAGCCACGAGGGTACACGCTATTCCCGCCATCTCTCCACTCCCAGTGCGCGAGTAGCCATTCTCGTAATAGAATTGCCAAGTTCAGGCTTACCGGAGTATGTGGTTAGTACTACAAATTCTCACCTCGTGCAATTCAACAACGAACGTGCCTTAATCGACACAGGCGGAAAGAACCCGCTCATAAGACCTCCATGTCTTGTGGCTCACACTCACCGAGTCCGCCCGGTCTAGATTTATTACTCCACATTCCCATATCACATGTTAACATAGTTAACCAGTGTTCCATTTGTAACTTGCAGGTGGCAGGTAGTTACCCGACCTTCATCGTTCTACGCATGGCTAAGCAAAACTAGGCATATACGAGTTTAAAACTGGTAATATGGTAAATATGGAATAACAAGGGTGGTAATGCAACAATTAGGCTTTTACTTAACTCCTAATCACTTAATGCAGTAACGGAAAGCAAAAGCGAAATTAATTTATAAAACACAAGGTAGGGTTGTATGCATCCGAGGCTTGCCTTCGTTGACGGAAAAGTCCGATTCCTGTGACGTTACACAAGTATTTGACCCAACCTCAACAGACGGATTAACCTCTTCAACAGCTTGATTAACTACCACGTTTTCACCTTCGTTCACTATACGTAATAACAATGCCATGTTTAACATGATGCGGAATTCGAAACATGATGCTCGATGAGGGATGAAAAATTAATAATTTGAATACAACTTTCCTTCGCGGTACAGTTGCAAGTCAAACAAACTAATTCTTTTTCATAAACACATACATCAACTGCCAAGGATCATTAACAACAAATGACCCAAGGTCATCACTCAATCCAAAATTTCAAACAAAACCTAAATCACTAAAGGTTACTATTTGCTTTTATGAATTAATTATTTAATTCAAAATTATGAAATAAATCAACTTATTCTAATTGAGCCCAAAATTTTAGTACATGTTCATTACATGTTAACTAAGTGGCAAAATAAATTTCATAATTTTTGGATAAATAAATAAGCCTAGAAAAATCCTGGAAATCCATTTATGAATAAATTGAGCAATTTTTATCACATTTAAAACTTACTGAAAAACATTATTTCATATTTTTCTTAAATACTATACATCTCAGAGAAGTCACACAAAAATTTTCATAATTTTTGGAGCTCTAAATAAATCTACACAAAAATAACAAAAACATACACTATTCATTCAAATCTGAAAATAGAAAAATCCATTTGAACGCTGAGTCACTGACATTGGACCCCACCTGTCATCTTCTACCTCCCGCGTGTTGACTACGACGACGACGGCGCTGACCGGCGCAAACTCACCGACGGTGAGCCCAAAGGCGACGGTCAAGGTACCAAAATGACCACATCATCACGGCGCATCGACTGAAGGCACTAGCTAGACGAATTACTACGAGTTACGAGCTTGGTGTCGGCCATGGCGGATGCGGTGGCTCGGCGACGTTACGCCGGCGAAATGAAGCCGAAAACGGGGAAACAGAGGGCATGGGAAGGTCCAGTAGCTCACCACGAACACATTCAAGCAAGAATTAAGGCCGGAGAAGTAACGTAGACACGGGTCGACGTGAACAGCAACGGCGGCGGAGCAAGGATCGTCGGTGACGGTGTGCCGGCGACTGCAGTGGATAAAACGGCCAAACAATAGTGAAATGAGCACTACGGCATCAAGACGAAGCTAAAGGGACATCAATCAAGGGCAACGGCTCACCGATGGACTCTGGCCACGAAGATGCGCATGCGACGGTGAGGTTACCGGCCGCGAGGAAGAAGGCGATGAAACTCGAGTTCCTGGTGAAGACAAGCCAAATTGGTGGGTCAGATGGACGCGCAAGGTTCAGGCGGAGCTGGGACTAGCTTAATAGCGATGGTGGAGCACGACAACGACGGCACGGGCTTGCCGGAGATGGAGCAGCGACGACGGGAAAAACAGAGAGCGAAGAAAGAAGAACGACGGCGGCTCCAAAGCTTTATAGGGCAGCCAAGGAAGCGCAAGGAAGCCACGACGCAGCCTTCAGCGCACCAACGCGACGCCCAGACAGCCACGTGCGCGACTGGAAGCAAGCCAAAGATCGCCGCCGGTGTAGCCTGAGCGGTGAGTACTGTTCACAGAAATTACAAGTTTGCCATTCGCCAAATTTCACAAATTACTCTCAAATTTTCATAACAACTCAAAAATCTCCAAAAATAAAAGTTGTTCAAAATCAAAAGTTCTACAACTTTGCTTTTATAACCATCTCCTAATTCGGTCTAAATTTTGAAATGAACTTTTGAATTTGAATAGGGAAATTTACCGAATTACGCCTTTTTGATTTACTCAAAAATTTTCTAAACAACTTGAAAAACTCCAAAAACAAACTTTGTATAACTTGCCAAGCTCTACACTTTTGCTTTTGGGCCCAACCCCAAAATATGCTTAGATTTTGAAATGGATTTTCAGGGTAGGCTTTACATGTTGAAACGCGGGGTTTTCTCGAAAAATTCAAAACCCAGTCAAACTTTGAACTTGAGTCAAACAATACAATTCAACACTCATTACACAAATGTAAACTTGTTTTAGTAAATGCACATCAAAGTTTTCACCAAATGCCAAATGCTTTGCAATGCATATGATGACATGTCAGATTTTAACATTTAAACACCCGAGGTGTTACATCGGTGGGCTTGGTGAAGGCGGAGATGGTCTGGAATGGCCTGGCCACGTCGAGATGATGTTGGCGGAGCTCCGGCCGGGCTCGGGGAAGAAACAGTTGCGTCGGGCGACTTCGGCCAACCCAAGTGGCATAGGCAAGCCGCAGAGAAGCGCAAGGCTGAGGCGATCATGTAGGCATAGCTGGGCACGATGGATGCTGCTCGATGGAGGCTACGGCGAGCGGCGGAGCAAGCTGGCGGCGGAGCAGAGCAGAAGGGGAAAAACGGGAATCACGACGGCATGCTCCTATTTATAGCAAGAAGGAGGGCGTGCGGTGTTGACAGCACATGGGCGAACTTGCCACGGAGGTATGGGCGTGTCACTACGCATGAAAGCGGCAAAATCAGATCGGCGGCGACATCCGCGTGGCGCCGGCGGCAAGCAGAGAGGTGGAGTTTGATTTTTGAAATATTTATAGAACCGCCACTGAGTCCATTTTTCAAATTACTCTCAAATTTTCTAAAGAAGTTGAAAATCTCCAAAAATGAAAGTTGTTCAATTTTTCAAACTCTACAACTTTGCTTCTAGGAACATTTTCAAATTCTACCTCCATTTTGAAATTTGAATTTGGGGTGCATTTGAGCATTTGAATCATTTCAAAATTACTCCAAATTTTATATGTAAACTTGAAAAACTTTGAATACCAAAGTTGATCCACATAAAATAACCTCCAACTTTGCTTTTTGCCTCAACCCCAAATTCCAAATGGATTTTGAATTAGTCAAAAGGGGCAAAAAGGACTTTTGTGATTTGAATTTGAATTCAAATTTGATTTGTCTTCCTTTTACTTAAATTTTGATTTTTGACCAGTAACATGGCCCATTAGGGTTATTTGAGTCAAAAGACACATGACCTCACATGATCACATGAATTTTGACCATTGTAGCCATGATCTTTATTTAGGGTTTTGAATCACATCACATGAAATAACAACATTATGAAATAAAGCTTATTTAGTGAATGCATTCCAAACTTTATACTATATGAATGCTTTGCAATGCATATGATGACATGTCAAATTTTAGTGCTAGGTAAAAACACCAGAGGTGTTACAATCCCAACTGACTCACTTGACATTCAGAACACTCTCGAGTATAAAGAGCATCCTATCAAAATTCTGGGTAGAGATACCAAAGAGACCCGAAGCAAAACTATTCCCGTGTGCAAGGTCCAATAGAGCAATCACACTGAGAGGGAAGCAACATGGGAGAAAGAGTCTGACCTTCGGCTACAATATCCTTATCTCTTCGGAGGGTATGTTACGCTTTAATCTCGGGGACGAGATTCTGTTAAGGGGGTAGGACTGTAACAACCCAAAAATCCACACACCAAAAATCGCAACTACAAAATTTTTGTGTTAACCCTATGTGATGTTGAGTGACACATGTAGAAGCCCAACCCTAGTTTTGGATTGGATGTGACCCAACTAGGTTAAAATCATAAGCATAGTTTGGTTTTATGCCACATGTGTACTTAAATTCCTAAATAAATAAATCATGCATGCATCCTTAGACCCACTTGTGATTTGGATTCTTTTGTCTTATGTGATGTTTAACTAACTTACTTAATATTTATGATAAACCCTAACCAAATTGGCAACAAATAAAAGAGAAAGGAAAACAAAATAGAAAAAGAAATAGAAAAAAGAGAAGGAAATAGGAAAGAAGAGGGAACAGTGAACCAGCCTCGCCTGCCCTTTCACACGCATAGCCCACGAAGCCGGACCCGCCTGTCAGCCATCACACACTATATGCCACCGCATCAGGACAAGCTGACAAACAGGCCCCCTTTGTCAGCTGCCCAGCTACAGCGTCGTCGTCTTCCCCACGCTCCCTCCACCACGCGACCGGGAGCCGACCGTGGAGCAGGCGTGGGCCTAGGGTCACGCAAATCACATGATCTTGTTCCCCCTTGTGTCGTGCTTATGCTACTACATGCGAGCCATCAGATGTGATGCATGTATCACCACCGCCCAATCGCCATCCACCATTGGAGCCCTTGGAGCTCGGCTATAAAAGCCAACGTCCGTGAGCCCTAACCCTCAGCCCGTTCACCATTGCCGCTGGTGGCACAGCACCACACAGCGTCAAGCCGAGAGAGAGGGAGGAGGGAGAAGCAAGGAGGAGAAGGAAGCCACTATAGGGAGGACCTCACCAGAGCCAGGAGCGCCACCCTGATCAGCTATAGCGACATAAGCTGGTTAGCTAGGGAGACCACCATGGCCACGCTTGCCGAGACCCAGGACGTGCCATGCGCGCTGCCATCAGCCAAAAGGAGGACCCCAGCCATGACATTGTACATCAGAGCAGGAGCGCACATTCATAGACATGCTCACCATGGTTGAGAGCACAACCATGGAGAGACCACCGCATCTTCTACATCACGGTAAAGGCGACGTTGACACCCCGACTAGCTCCGCCATGATGAGAGACACACAGCGCTCATCTTAGCCGAGGAAGAAGCCACTAGGAGCACGAGGAGCTCCTTCAACACACCCACCTTGGCCATAGAAGCACCGTGGAGCTCACATGCTCCTCCAACTAGGCTCTCGCTACCACTACAGCCCTGTCCATGCACGCCGACGATCCCACGCCATCGTTCACCACGGCCAGAGCCCTAGGAAGCCCTAGCCATCGCTCTGACCCCACCGTCATAGTCACCATGACACGAGGAAGCTATTGCCTACCCTAATCGGATGCTAGCGCCGCCGTGGGGGCTCGCCGGTGACCTCACCACCAGTGGGAGCCCCGTCAGGAAAGAGATGGGGATTTTCCCCCTCGCCGGCCACATGTCCCGAGCAGCTCCACCGAGCTCCGACCACGACCACATCGACCACATCCTGAGCAGCTCTGCCGAGCTCCGACCACGTCCACATCGACCACATCCTAAGCAGCTCCACCGAGCTCTGCCCACGACCACGTCATGCATGTGAACCAAACCCTAGGAAGGAGTAAGTGGACCTAGTCCTTCATAGACCAGCTCTGCGGTTTATGGACCAACGCTGGTAGGTTCACCATGAACCGTGCCTCACCTACGCCCGTGGATCACGACCCGTTAGTGGCCCAGTAAGACAATGTGGCCACACCAGCACACGCCATGTGGTGGGCCAAGCCTAGCCCAAACCTAGGCGCAACCAGCCCAGTCAAGGCCCGACCTATATTGGCCATTGACCGGTCAACGTTGACCGTTGACCGAGGCCACATGTTAGTGACACCACCATGTGGGACCCACTTGTTAGAGGATGAAACAGCCGAGATGACATCAGCATGCCATGTGGACCAACAGGAGCGTGACACGTGTCAGCATGATATTAATTCAGCCTTTTCTCATTTTTAGAAATGATTAAAACTTCGGGAATTCATAACTAATTCATACAAACTCAGAAAAATATGAAACTAGGACCAAAATTCATCTAAAATCGAGCTCTACGTAATGAACCCATGTTTGAGTGCATTTGGCTCTTTTGAATTTTCATTGCTTTTTATGGTATTCTATAGACGTCGCTAATGCGACTATAATGCGATCGTTTGCAGACTTGGAGGAGAACCAGACGGACAAGGACCGAGAGTATCGTGAGTAGTACAGAGATGACTTCACTGAAGATGCCACATCCCACCCAACCTTGTAGCACCTATTACGCATGGCTCATATAGAACTGCTATTGCTTTACTTTATTGTTATATTCACACTATGATAGGATTTGCATGGTAGTATGCTCACTTGATGGCCTTTCCTTGATGCAACCTTACCCTTGCTTACCCTGTTGTTAGGCTAGACACACGCTTGCTGCTATATTTCATTACTTATACTTCTACTACGCTTGTACTATATTAATGCGTGGTGGAAACTGATGATATCTAGACTATGGGGAGAGTGCTACGTGTGTGACTTGGGTGCATGGAGGGTGAGGGTTGTGTTGACTAAGTTGGAGTATACGATGAGCCTGGGGCAAGTCATGTCATGGGGTGCTACCTGGGCACCCCTAGAAAATGGATACCTATGGTGGGTAAATGGTGATATGAGGTAGCCTTAGGTGTGAACCTATGATGGGAGGAGCCTAGGGTGGAGGTGCTGTGGTGGCATAGTAAATGGAAACCCTAATGAAGACATTCTGGCTTGGTCATCCCTAAGGACTTACTAGTACTCAGATTCACCGGGAAGCCTTACGTACCACTCACCCTATATGGTGTGGGATGGCCGGACTACTTGGTAGGATATTGCCACTACTGCTAGGTTGATAGCGGACAGTGTAAGGAGGTATGGGGCACGGAGGATTTCCCCCACACCCTTCCAAGACTTCATGGAGACCTTGTGGACCTGGCTTATGACTCACAGTTTTAGCCACCCCAGACTAGACTTGGGGTATACCAGGGCTGAATGGTATAGTGGCATTATCCTATGCTAGCAAGCGGCCGGAATCAGCCTAGTTGATGATGGTCAGTGAAGAAGGCAGATCTTGTGGTTATGTAAAACCTCTACAGAGTGTATGGTTGATCGATTGATACATATGATGACTTGTCGGCTATGGACCTTTCCTAGGTTTCGCTTAAACTAGATAGCGAGATGAGTCCTTCTCTTCTTCCCTCGTGAGAGAGTGTCGGACATAGCTAGGGGCTACGAGCCTTGAGACAGTGCTGAGAGGGAGTTAGCCTGTCGACTGAGCAATGGTATGGTGATGATATGGAGATGGTGGTATATCGATCCCAGGATCAAAACTTGGCTCTAGATAGGAATGGGGTGGAATGTGTGTGGGAATGGTGTTAAAACTTGACTACACTTATTATATACTTGATATGCTAAAACATAGAAAAACCCCAGCCTTATAGGTTCCTTTTGATTATATCCAACTTGCATCCAATTTCCACAAAGCAATGCTCATAGGGTGGGAGTGGCTAGTACAAGTCGTACTGATAAATTTTGGCACATAGGTTCTACTGAGGAGTATAGTTCTAAAGAGTTTGATGGTTGAGGGGTTCGTTCCTACGCTCGAGTTTGGCGATCTCATCTTCACGCTGTTCTGAATGAATGCTACTTTTGATTCCGCCAATGCGGCGATGTAATAATTTATGTAATTCCACACTATTTGTACTCTGATATTATCATTGTATGGATGTGGTATTCGGCTAGAATTTGGGTAATATGATCTATAATGGTCATATTACACTTCGACTCTGTGGATTTCCCTTCGCAGAAATCAGGTCGTTTCAGCGGCCAAAGCTGCTGGTAAGCGGCCGACTACCCCTAAACAGTCAAAGAAGAGATCAGTAACCACCCTGCTCACCGGGGGAGGGCTAAATATCAATGAGCCTGAGGGGGCCTAGAGGAGAACCTGGCTAGCAAGCGTTGACAGGCAATTTTTGCTTGGTCAGACGATGACGTAGAGGAGGGAGAGGATGCAGACATCTTTCAACTTGTCCCTCAAAAAAGGAGGAGGCAACTGGAGTCGATGGAGCAAGGTGTCTCCTCCGCACCTATGAGACCTACATCGCTGACAGCGGTGAAGGATGCAGCTGGGTCGACCTCGGGAGTACCTGGGCAAGGAACGCGACCGGTGACGGGAGCGACACCTCAACTGAGCACACCACTGACCACTGCAGCATGAAGGACAAGCGGTAGAGGGGTCAAGCACCAAGGCCCAGCGACAGTGCTGGATGTAGAGGGAGACCAGGAGTCACCCGCACAGCACGTAGAGCAAGTACGGCCGAAGAGATGCGCCTTCTCCACATCATTCCGCGCTTCTAACATGTAAGTATTTGTAACCTTATTATAAGTTAGCAATTTGCATTTAATATGATTGCTTTATGAACTTATCTCGGATGTACTAGCTCGGTGTCCACCAAAAGTCTAGACTAGCTAGCCAGAAGTGGTGTGGCGCCGTCAATAAGTGCAGAGCAGACTGCCCAGCAGTCGACCACCGAGGAACCCATAGTAGAAGATCCGTCGAGGCCTCAGCAAGCAAACAGTTAGACAACAGTCCCTGAGCAGGTGGTCGAGGGAACAGCCAAGCCAGGCATGAGTGCTCCAATCACTAAACCTATTGAGGGCAACACCTCAGCATCGAGGGTAACAGGGCAGACCAAGGAGCAGCAGCCGAAGGTGAGAGCACAGACCATGTTTATCGATGCTACAACTTGTGGGAAGGATGTGGTGATCATAGATGCTGCTGACGCCGGACCAGCACCAAGACCCAAAGAAGGGCCCAAAGAGGACAAGGTGGAGGAGGTCCTGGGCCATCCATAAGACAAGCGACAACATGTTTATGTGTCGCATTGGCGGAACGACCAAAGGGTTGTCCATGAGGAAATCCCAGAGGTCAAAGAAACCAAGAAAGTTGAACGGGCAGCGAAGCGGCTTTTTACAGAAGTGTAGGTAAGCTTCTCTTCACCCGTTGGTCTTATGGTTTAGTCGTAGTTGTCTTACTTAGCTATCTGCACTCAGGACTTAATGAAGACCACAAGAGATGCTTCGACCAGATTGAGGGAATCGTTGCAAACAACAAGGAGTTGACGGTGGAGGTGGACCGCTTGCGCCAGTGACTTGAAGCCATCGATCATGAAAAGACGGTGCAAGATTCCCAGAACCAGAACTTGGTCATCTAGCTCAGTAATAAAGAGCAGGAAAGAACAAGTAAGTAGCCATTTTATCATATCGACTACTGACAAGTGCTGTTGCATTGTTGGTAGTAACAACTGTAGTGCAGGCTTAGAAGCTAAAGTGATCTGTTTTCGAGAGGAGAACAGTCGTGCGGTCATGGAGTGTGATTGTCTGAACGAGGACAACAGAAAACTGGTGCAAGACCAGTCGTAGCTCCAGGACCACACAACCAAGATGACATAAGAGCTGAAAGGTAAGTTGTCCAACCACCTTTGCTCATTTTTGTTGCCTACCATAGTTTGGTGTAGCATAGCGTCTTAACAGCGTGTGTAGTTTGTAGTTATAAAAATCAATGCAAAGAAGCATCTGGAGGGCGTGATGAAAGACCATGATCACTAGAAGGCGCAATGCCAAAAGATCACCAAGGATCGTGAAACCTGGAGAAGCCAGTGCTAGGAGGTGGCAAAGGGCATTTTGCCGGTCCTTAACCTCATTGATCCGGTGCTAGCAGAAGATGTGCCAAGGACGCCACAACTAGGATTGATCGAGAGATGCCAAAGGGCATGGGGATGGTTCCAGGAGTTCATGAAGGAGGCGGGAGAGTATGTAGGCGCACATGTGCTAAGCATGGTATGTGCTCACTACCCCTTGATCGATCTCAAGCGCCTAGAGGCTAGATACCCGAAGGAGGTAAATCCAGACAAGGCTAAGGAGCTACGGATGACCCAGCTAGACTTGTCGGCGAAAATAATTGGCGATATTAACTTGTGTGGAGGTGCAACACCACCCATACAAGGAACACCATCAACAAGTCAGCTGGGAGCACCGTCATTTTCAAGCCAACTGGCGAAGCCTGCGGTCTTTACCAGCCAGGGATCGGCGGGGCCATCTTCTTCAGCTCGATCAATGCCAGAGTCCCCGAGACCCTTGCACGATGTCAGGCCCAGCGAGCAGCAGGTGCCACGTGCCCTGACTAGCCAATAGTATAGGCTATAGCTGTAGAAGAAGATGTAGTTGTGTTATTGTAAACTTGGATGTTTTCAGGCAAGCTTGTAATAACGTAACTGTATATCAACATAAGCTTGTTTGTTTTGTAGAAAACATGTTTAAGCTCGGATATCATGTTGATGTAACTAAGTTAGAATGTGTTGGTGTTCTATTTAGTTGTACCAGTTTAGTCGACACATCATCCTGAAAGGTTTGTATGGCCCTGGTTTGTCTTGTGGTTGGAGTGTAAGGTGCGTAGCTTGTGCACACGTAGAAACACACAAGACAAACCAGAGAGCACCTACCGATCACCCATAGCGTAGAGAGCGGATCCCATGCACGCATTGGGAGGAACCAGAGACAGGGCCTACTTTGAGAACCCAAGAAGGAATGGTGGTTGGTTTTAACTGGTAGAGTTAGAATAACAATATACTTCAAAGTGACACATTAGAGTGGTCAGAGAAATCATAATAGCTTTATTGAAATAAATCAAAAGTACAAGAGGGGTACATATCTTAGTAGTTAAGCATAGAAATGCCTAAGCTTGTCGATGTGCCAGGAATTGGGTACATCTATTCTGTCTAGGTGAGCTAACCTATAAGATGTAGGGTGTGTAACCTCCTTGATCATGAAGGGCCCTTCCCATGGGGTTGTGAGTTTGTGGACACCAGCCTGATTCGTCTTCCACTTTAGGACTAGGTCCCCAACCATGAAGAACCGCTCCTTGACATTCTCATTGTAGTACCTGCGCAACACAGCAAGGTATTTGGCTGTACGTACGCAAGAATCGAGCCGCTTCTCTTCTGCACTATTCACTTCTAGCTCCCGTACTTCATTGGCCTTATCTTTGTCGAAATTCTCTACCCATGCTGATCTGAAGGTGATATCTGCTAGGAGCACTGCCTCAGTGCCATAAACCATAAAGTATGGTGATACGTCTGTATTGTGATTGGGCTAGGTTTTGAGACCCCAGACCATGGCTGGTAACTCTTTGAGCCATCTTCCAGGAGCTTTGTCATTGTCTCTGTACATCCTCTTCTTAAGCGCGTCCAAGATGATACCATTTGCTTGCACGACCTGTCCATTAGCTCTAGGGTGTGCCACCGAGACATATTTTACTACTATGCTCCTTTCATCGCAGAAGTCCCAAAAAAATGTTCCCGGTCAACTGAGTACTCAGATCAGTGATGCCACCTAGTCGAGGAATGCGACAGCCTTTTCTGAAGATTCCTTGACCAGGGGTATGTACTCTATCCACTTGGAGAATTTGTCAATCAGCACAAAGATGCATGTAAATTTTCTAGGAGCCAGTTTGAAAGGCCCGATCATATCCAGTCCCCAGCACGCGAAGGGCCAAGAGGCTAGTATAGTCTAAATCTCGTGTGCTAGTACATGGATTCTCTTAGCGAAAAACTGACAACCTTCACAATGGTGGACTAGCTTCTCTGCATTGGCTATGACTAACGGCCAATAGAACCTTACTCAGAAAGCCTTGCCAACCAGCATTCTTGAGGCCGCGTGGTTGCCACAGGAGCTAGAGTGGATTTTGTCTAGGAGATGTTCACCATCCTCCTAGGTTATACACTTCATCAAGATTTCCTCCTTCGCGTTCTTGCGCCATAATTTGCCATCGATGAGCAGATACTGCTTGCTGTGACGCATCAGGCATTTGTTTTTTGTCCGATTGGTGTAACCGCTGCCATCTATTAGGTATTTGATGAAAGGTACTCTCCAGTTGGGCTCCTTAGTGGTCATAGGTGGTTTGGTGGTGTTTGATACCGAAACTGTAGCCACCAATAGCTGGTATGGAGGCTTGTCGACCATAGGATCCTCTTCTTTGATGGAGGGTGTGAGCAGGTCTTGAACAAATATGGCATGTGGTACTTTGGCTCTAGATGATCCTAACTTTGATAGCGCATCTGCTGCTTGGTTTTTGTCCCAGACCACATGTGTGTACTCGATGCCATAGAACTTGCCTTCTAGCTTTCTAATTGCATTGTAGTATGCGTCCATCTTTTCGTTGGTTGTATCCCAGTCCTTGTTGAGTTGGTTGATGACTAGAGCCGAGTCTCCATAGACATAGAGATGTTTGACACTGAGCTCGACTGCAATGCATAGACCGTGTAGGCATGCTTCATACTTGGCGGCATTATTAGATGTTGGGAAATAAATCCTAAGGACATATCGGAGCTGCTCCTTGGATGGTGATACAAAAAGGACTCCTACTCCTGTGTCATCGATGTTGAGAGAGCCATTGAAGTACATCTTCCAATACTCAGCGAGCCCCTGAGAGGCAGGTGTGCTTAAGTCTGTCCACTCGACGATGAAATCAACAAGTGCCTGAGACTTGATTGTAGTACGGCTTGCAAATTCCAAGGAGAAAGGGCATAGCTCCATTGCCCATTTGATGATGCGCCCATTTGCATCCTTGTTGTGAATGATGTCTCCTAGAGGGTACTCAGTCATGACCACCACACGATATCCGTTGAAGTAGTGTTTCAACTTTCGGGATGTGATTAGTATGGCGTAGATCAGTTTCTAAATCTGTGGGTACCTAGTCTTGGATTCATTGAGCACCTCACTGATGAAATAAATTGGTCGCTGTACCTTGTAGACGTGGTCAGGCTCATCGCACTCGACCACCATGGTAGTGGAGACCACTCGATTAGTTGCCGTAATGTAAAGCAGGAGGGTTTCATCTTCTCTGGGAGCACTGAGGACTAGAGGTGATGTAAGGAATTGTTTTAGCTATGTAAAGGCAGCGTCTGCTTCCTCTGACCACTCAAACTTCTCGGATGCTTTGAGCAGCTTGAAAAATGGTAGTCCTTTTTCGCCTAATCTTGATATGAAACGACTGAGGGCAGCCATGCATCTGGTAAGCTTCTGAACATCCTTCACCTTTTTGGGTGGCTTCATGTCCAAGATAGCTTTTACCTTCTTTGGGTTAGGGCATATGCCATCATGACTAATGATGTTGCCGAGCAATATACCAGATGGAACACCAAAGATGCACTTCTTTGGGTTTAATTTCTATTGGAATGTGTTAAGAGCTACAAAGGTACGTTCTAGGTTGTCAGCAAGGGTGTATGCTTCCTTGGTTTTAACAACTACATCGTCAACATAAGCCTCGACGAGGTCGTCTTTTATCTCATCTTTGAGGCAGGCCTATATGGTGCGTTGGTAGGTAGCCCTGGTGTTTTTGAGCTCGAACGACATGGTCGTGTAGCAGTAGGCGCCAAAGGGCGTGATGAAGGATGTCTTGATCTGGTCATCCTTTTTGAGAGCGATCTGGTGATAACCAGAGTAGCAATCAAGAAAGGAAAGCAACTCGCAACCGGCAGTTGAATCTACAACCTCGTCTATGCGAGGTAAGCCGAAGGGGTCTTTAGGGCAGTGTTTGTTGAGATCAGTGTAATCAACGCACATTCTCCATTCATTATTCTTTTTGCATACAAGAACCAGGTTGGCTAACCACTCTAGATGATATACTTCTTTGATAAATCCAGCTGCTAAAAGCCATGTAACTTCTACCCTAATAGCCTCCTTTTTGTCACGAGCGAACCGTCGTAGCTTCTGCTTGATGGGTTTGGCCTTGCCATCGACATTTAAGGAGTGCTCGATCAAGTTCCGAGGTACACCAGGCATGTCAGCATGTTTCTATGCGAACACACTCATGTTGCTTCTCAAGAACCTGACGAGCGCGTCTTCCTATTTAGGATCCAGGTTGGCTCCGATATGGGCCGTTTTGCTAGGATCGCCATCGACCAGCTGGATCGCTTTGTGCTCTTTGGACTTGATGTTCTTGCGGGGGGCCTCGAGCTCTGGGATCTCTAGGTGATCGGCTAGGGTCTTCTTGGCATTGAGCGTGGTCTTGGCCATGCGAATAGAGAGGTCGTTAGCCTCTACTATTTTGATGCTGTCATCCTCATAGGTGTAAGCTGCGTATACGTTGCCCTTGAGAGTTAGAACCCCCTTCTCGGTAGGCATCTTGAGCACCAGATACCTGTAGTGAGGTATGGCCATGATCTTGGTGAGTGCTGGTCGGCCAACGATAGCATGGTAGGTGCCTTCGAAGTCGGCGACCACGAAGTTGACGTAGTTGGTGCGGAAGTGGTCTAGGGTACCAAATTGCATAGGTAGCGTGATCTGCTCGAGAGGTCTGGAGCTCTATCCAAGGAGAATGTCCCAGAACTGTGCCTCATATGGCTTGAGATCAGCCTAGGTTATCTTCAGGGCTAGCAAACTATTCTTGAACAGTATATCGATGGAACTGCCACCATCAATCAGCACTCTATCGAACTAAACCTTGTTGATACAAGGATCAAGAACCAGAGGAAAACGCCCTGGCTCAGGTATTGTAGCCCATTGGTCCTTTCTGCTAAAGGAGATCTCGCGGTGAGACCAAGGAGGGAGCCATGGGTTGGCGATGAGGTTGTCGGTATTGGCCATGTTCAAGCAAGCGCGGGTGAGCAGCTTGTGTTGTTGTTTGGTCTCGATGGACACTCTACCCCCAATGATGGTGTGAATGTGGTCGGTTGGCCTAACATACTTGTGATGGGGATCTACGTCTTCATCATCGTTGTCCTCGTTACGCTGCTCCCATACATCCTTAGGCTTGCCGGATGTATCCGGAGCCTATTGGCACAAGTAGATAGATTTGAGGACACGGCAATTCTCCATGGTATGGTTTGACTTGGGATAGAGCTAGCAGGGTCCTTTCAATGCTTTGGCATAGTCTTCTTCATAGTTGAGGCGTCCGCCACCTTTTTTAACGGCATTGACTTCGCCGTCATCTTCCCGAGCACGCTTGCCCCTATAATCGTCACGGCGATTACGCCCTAATTACACTGGTCATGGTGGTTGTAGAAATCGTTGCGCTGGTTGCGGCGATCAAAATTGTCATTCTGACCATGGTTGCCATGGTAGTCGTCATGGTGTGGGGGGTGGTCAGAGCGTGGAACCCTTGCTGCTTCTTCGACGATTATCTTTTTAGCATCATCAGCATCTGCATATTTTTTAGTAGTGGCTAGGAGTGCTGTGACCGATTTAGGTCTTTTGTGGAGGAGCTTGTCCCTTAGGGCATCGTGGAAGCAGAGACCAGTGATGAAAGCTTTGATTGCCTCATTGTCAGAGATTGATGGGACCTTGATGCGCATCTCCGAGAAGCGTCAGACGTACTCGCGTAGTGGCTCATCTTTGCGATCTCGAATCCGCTACAGATCATATTTGTTGCTGGGTTGTTCACAAGTAGCAATGAAGTTGTTGATGAATGCTTGTTTGAGCTCTTGCCAAGAATCAAAGTAGTTCACCAGAAAGTTGACCAGCCATTGGTGGCCTGCATGGCCGACGGCAACTGGGAAGTAATTAGACATGACGTGCTTGTCAGCCATGGCTGATCTGCACGTGGTTTCATGGAGCATGACCCATAACTCAGGGTTCTCCTTGCCGTCATACTTCTAGAGTTTTTCAAGCTTGAAGTTTTTGGGCCATATGACTTGGCGAAGGTGAGGGGTAAACTACTTCAAACCTAGAGGGCCGTGGGTGGTATCATATTCCATATGGCGATAGCTTTCGTGGGATGCACGATCATTGGCTCTTTGGTTAATGCGATCGCGCAGATTGCGTTCTCCGAGGTAATGGCGAAGATTGTTATTGCATCACGGCGATCCCAATTGCCCCCTTGGTTGACCCCATGACCATGGTTATCACAACAATTGTTGCGGTTGTCTTGGTGGTTGTCGTCCCGGTAGTCGTGGTAGTTGTCGTCCTGGTAGTCGCGGTGGTTGTCATCCTGGTAGTCGCGGCGGTTGTTGTCCCAACCACCATCATGACCATCGTTTCTGCCTTGACGGTTGTCTGATGGGTTGTTGTTGCGTGAGCCATGTTAGTTGGGTGGCTATGAGTGACTTGAGCACTGGCAGTTGCGGCTTGATTCGACTGAGATGGACGGAGCCCGGGCTTGGTTTGCAATCTCTGCGGTCTGGGCTATAGCAGCCGTCAGGTAAGCTTGTACATCATCACGAACTGCCTAGATTTTCGGGGTATTGGGTAGTCGTTGCATTGTCACCATAGCAACAACTACGTTGGTGCTTGGAGTCTTGAAGACCTGCTTGTCCCCTACCCTATCAAAGGCATTGTTAAGATCGCATGGCTGGACCCTTATGCGTTGTGCCTCCTCTTCTACCTTGGCTTCGGCTTGTTAGCGATTAAACCGATCAATATTGCGTGCTTTGCGTGCTAGCCTTTCTTGTTCTATTTCGCCAACTACCGGTGGCTCATCATTACTGATGACGTTGATCAAGTCTCCTCGCCTTGGTGGGAAAGATGGGAATCATGGGAAACCTAGGGAGTGGTCTAGGATATCTAGATCGTATTCAACTTCTTCATTGTCATGACACTGGAGCATAGTGTGGATGGAGCCAATAGATGCGATGCTGGATAGGGACCTTGAACCACCCTCTAGAAATGTGTGGACCGACCCTTCTTGATACTCCTCGATCCAAACCATGTTGACGAAGTTGCATGGCTTTGGCCGAGGTTGATGTATAGAACACAGATCCGAGCAGTGTTGTATATTGTGCGTGTAGTTGGAAGCAGTGTTTCGCAGGCCATAGGGCTAAGCCTGGTATTTCTCCATCAGGGCTTCGCACTTGGAGAGCTAGAGACCCATCGTGGGGGCTGGTCAGTGACGAACGGAGCACCCTTCAGGAGTAGATGTGACCACAAGATCCATACCGAGTCATGTAGGATGACTGGCCCAAGCTGGTCGGGTAGATCTATTGTGGGTAGTGGTTACCTACTCGATAGGTTGATTTTGAATCGAATCTACCAGAGCTAGGGTTTCAGCAAGCTTGGTGCCGACCCGATCGATGGAGTTGAGCAGGTCGGTGTTGTTGATCTGCCTCCATTTGTAATGAGGAAGCGGACGACAGGTTGTCGACGTGGCTGAAGACAATGCTGGTGTGGCTAGAGCCAGATCCAACATGGTTGGAGCCGTAGCTGATGCTGGTGAAGTAGTGGTCGATGTAGATTGGATCCATGCCTCCTCCGTGGTCATGGCGATGAAGTTGTCGGAGCCAGTGGTCTAGGTGATCTGGCTAATGGTGAACGTGAGGCCGTTCGGTGTAGCCATGGAACCAGGGATGATGACCATCTTGTTCGTCTGGAGAGCAGTACGCACAGCTCCTACCTGGCATGCCACTGTTGATGAAATATGGTCCGTAGTCTACCTAGGGGTATGCCCAAGGTAGTAGATTATCGGTAGACAGATGCGCAAGCTACAAACAAGATGGTGATGCAAGATAGACACGAGGTTTTATCCAGGTTCGGCCACCGTGAAGGCATAATACCTATGTCTTGCGTCTGATTGTATTGATGTATGTCAATGAGAGATGTTTTTGAGAGGGGTCCCCTGCCCACCTTATATAGTGTGGGGGGTAGGGTTACAGATTTGGAAACTAATCCTAACCAATTACAATTGCCATAAGTGGCCGAATAAGGATTCCTATTCTAACCGACCAGGATCTTGCTTGATCTCCATGTGTGCCTTGATTCCTTGCGCGGGACTCCGAGCAAATTGGCTGGGCCGCACGTCATCTTCTAATGGGCTAGACCCCCTAGTCTGGGCCGGCCCAAGCCTAGCCATAAGGTTATAGGGGTTAATACCCCCACACCAGGCCTTCCAGTCAGAAAGGTGGGCCAGAGTCAGAAGCGAGCACTGTTTCTCCTCGGCCAGGCCTTCTGGTTGGAGAGGTAGGCTAGAGTCGGAAGCAGGCACCCTTTCTGCTGGCCAGGCCTTTCGGTTGGAGATTGGATCTCCCTTCTGGCCTATCATTAGGTATTTAGGCCAGCCTAGGAGTTGTGCGTCGTTCGCAACATCGTCTGCTGGGGCGAGCTTTTGCTAGGAAGCAGGTCTATGAGGGACCCTAGGTTTATGAACCCGATAGGAGGAGGCATAGCTGTTGAATTTTTTACTAAGCACATAAGAAAGTCCGTCCACTGTATATTTCATCTCGTAGGACAATTTATAGTGTCATCTATACATTTGAAAGTCATAGCAAATTGAGTGCATTTGTTCAATACTCTCAGCCCCACATCATACATTAAAAAAACATTAATTTTTTATGTAAGTAGAACTTGCCTGATCGGCTGTGCTACAAACAGCAGCTGCACCAGCTGTGGCTTCATGCATGAAGTAGTAAGGTACATCAGTTGGATTCATGAAGCGGCAGCGTCAACCATAGCCCAGGGAGTGCAGTCGATCATAACCTATGAAACCATGTACAGTAGCCATCTCTAGCTAGCTGCTGCCCCTTGGTTGCTGCGAGCCTATGACTGCTGGGGTTGGAGTGCACTATATACTCCACTGGATGACAGAAGGTTCGACCATCTAAAATATTCATAACTCGGATACAAGTAATGATGAACATCATGCCATCACGTCAGAAGCCTATTCTAGCCCTGGCCTCCCTATGTGCACATAGCCTAGTCTCACTCCCATTGAATAGCCATCTCTAGCTAGCTAATTGTCTCTGCTCCTCTAACCAAGAGAAATTGCTTAATAGGGAAGCAACTTCTCTTCACTCTTCAGTCTGCCAGACTACCCCTTGACTACTGTGAGTCCTCTTCACAACCGCACAAGGCTCTCCAGCATGTCATGGTGGTCAAAAGCTCTTCTTCTAACACTTCTTGTGTCCAGCTTTCCTATGCATTCACTTTGCTCTCAGCAACCACTCAAGGTCTATATGGGTGGGGCATCCCCCTTCCCTCAAAGATTCTGAATTTTGACCAAATATATATAGAGAAGTATTGATGATTATGATGCATAATAAGTATCATTACATTGATCTTAAATTATACTATTTTCATAATAAGCCTAATAGGAGATCTAAAGATTGTGTGTCAAACTTTGTTCAACTTGTAAGAATCTTGCAGTGAGGAGGCCTAATTGGTTGGCTTCAAAAATTTGCCAAACCAAAGAATTGGCATGTCATAATTTTGGCTATTGATTGGTTTGCTACCAAAACTTGCCCACCTCTCACATTCAGCTTGCCAAATCCATGGCAAAATTTTTACCTAATTTTGGATTGCCAAATCCTTGTCATGGCAAATTTTGGCCATGAACCAGTCAGGCCTAGAGAGGGTCATTATCACGTGTATGGTGTACCTTCTTCTATTTGCCTTTTACTTAAATTCCTCAAAAAAAGGTAAAGTTTTGTCTCCTATAACTTGGGTCTAGGATCTTGGCTCCCCCTCTCTTTTATAAATTGGCAAGAGTAGCCGTTGCATTCCAAATTGGTCACCCCTCCCCTCTCTCTCTTTCTCATTGGCCCCTTCCCTCGGTGTAGCTCTATCAGTGCCATGTCCCACTAGATCCAATCCTCTCATGGTAGCACCGCGTCAAACAGGATGCATGGATAGAGTTGCTCCCAAAGAACAAATTGGTTGTTAGATCTTATTGGTGAAGAGACTAGCCTTCCATTGGTGATTTGCCCCGCTGCAACTTTGCTAGAGTGATTGAGCGATTGGCCATGTCTACTTCAAGTTTTAGAGGAATGGAGTGAGCTTCTTATTTGTCACTTCTTCAGCTATAAATATTGCAATGCTCAGTTTAATTTTTTTAAACAAATTTGTGCAGTATCTGAAACTCTATGGTTACTATGTATGGCAGCAACAGTATCTTGAGGATTTGAAAAAGTCAAGCATGATCCAAGTTAGGCTAATCGACTTAGAGGACAAAGAGGAGGAAGTGAAGGCCACTTGAAAGGCAAAAATAACAGGAAAGCATTGGAACTCAGCACGCAGAACCTATAGTGGAAGTTGAACTATTTTTTCTTTGTTGTGTTCTGGTTGTTGGATTTGGAATCATGTATTATGTTGTATTGAAGTAGGTGATCAACATGCTAGATTTGGAATGCTCTATTTCGTACTAGCTAGGAGGATGTATGAAGAATAGGAACTAATGTCCTTGGTTTGTGAAGGGTGTTTGGTTGTCTGCAGCTGTGGATGCAAGCTTAGCTGAGATTGTGTTTGGTATGTTGAATCTTAGGTTGCATGAGCGGATGCAACTTGTTGAGAAGGTGTTTGGTTGTCTATGTTCTATGAGGAGAGTTACCTTGCATCTAAAGATGGTCAGCTTACCCCCTCTATGCTGAGATTGGTAGTGAGTAAATTTTATAAATCCATAACTCGTACCAAAATGCAACTTTAACAACCATTAATAATATTCATGGTACACACTACATAGACCTTAGCTTACATTACAAACAACTTAAAGTTGTTGCAAAATAAGGACAACATCCATCCAAGACAATCAAACAACATTGATCCATTTAAACATGTCATGACAGAGAGATACATCATGAAACTTTTATTTACTCCTCTGCTAATGACTCCAACTCTGAGAATAAGGGAACATAGGGAAGATATTAAGGTCTACCATTGATTTGTGGTAGGATGCCATGTTTCAAAAACTGACTATAACATGTAGGGATGACATGAACTTTTTACTGTCCATGTTATATGCGATGATGTCATTTTCCACCCCAACCCCAACAAAGAGAAGCAAATTCCATTCTAGGTGAGCCATTGAGTAGTACTCATTAACATCGTAGTACGAGTAATAACTAAATTCAATGTTAGTCTATGCAAACACCTTTAGAATGCTGACAGTATGCTTCAATGTCCATTTATTAGTACCATAGTCTTCAAGGATCCAGATTGAAAGTTTGGACATATTGTGACCACAAACTGTATATACACACAAGTGACCCTGAGCTTGATGGATGGAGGGTGAAGAACCACATGGGCAAGGAATTTTCCTCCATGTCTCTCCCTCCATATCCACAGCAAGTATCTAAGGGTAAACCTACAAGTACACCATAATGTGCAGACAACCATTAAGATACACAATTTTTTATGATCCCATTTCTTCTGATCTCTAATTGTCATAGAAGTATTTGGTCCCCATTTAGATTCCATACAGATCCATGCTGCAGTTCAGATGAGTAGATGTCCACACCCTTGCACTCATCATCCTACTTCTTTTATATATATTCAATCACATGGAAGTGTGAGGAGGCTATCGGATCAAACCCTAATCAAGCCTCACCAACAGAATGGATGCTAGGCAATAGTTCCTTAAACTCCTTGGTTACCGGATTGTAGACAACATAGTAGTATGATCCATCAATCCCTCAGCACTAGCATAGGATGAAACCATTATAGATATCTGAGACAGCTACATTGGCCAAGGTGAAGGGCAAGAAGGACAAGGAGGAGTGTTCACCGATGACTCTGGTGTAGCATTGATGGCCTTGGTCAATGTCATAGAAGAACCCGACTATAGTCCGTGGAAGCACCTTATGGTTGTTGTAGTCCGAGATGAGGCAATTCCAGGAGCAACAGACACATTTG
The DNA here is from genome assembly GCF_019320115.1 of Miscanthus floridulus. Classification (NCBI taxonomy): domain Eukaryota; kingdom Viridiplantae; phylum Streptophyta; class Magnoliopsida; order Poales; family Poaceae; genus Miscanthus; species Miscanthus floridulus. The sequence continues at coordinate 76,154,027 of NC_089581.1, forward strand.
TAGTAGAACAAGGAGCGGGTGGGGAGGCGGTGGAGGATCTCGACAACAACATCATCCATAAGGCTAGCCTATGCATTCCTCTTGGTGGGGGCCTCCAACATTTTTTTTGTGTGTAGTAGGATGAGAGCTTGTTCAGTAATGAGATCACTAAAGTGGAAAATAATCTAACAAAGATCCATCAGTGAAGTCCACAACTCATACCAAAGTCCAACTTTAACAACCATTAACAATTTTCATGGTACGACCTCAAACAAATTTAGAGTAGATCCACACACACACACACACACACACACACACACACACATATATATATATATATATATATATATATATATATATATATATATATATATATATATATATATATATATATCAAACTAGAGTAGTAGTTAATGGAGCTGTAACCATTACAATTCCAGCTAAATCAAGTCTATCTATCACACTTACAATCAGTACACGAGCTTAGAGATTCTTCAAAAGGAGACAGACTAAGATTAAGAGGACGACAATTACAATAGTTTTGAAGGTAGAAGCAATGGGCCTATTTGTTTGCCTAGATAGATAGGTATAATCAAGCAAGCACTTGACAATTAATAGGCCTAGTTGCACATAGGCATTTACAGTAACAACACTAAACATATGTAGAAAACCAAGACATTAGTAGAAAACCAACTAGTGCCACCTCCTAGTTCTTTTCATCATCATAGCATTGGCCTAACCAGATATCCAATGCTAGAATGTTTCTTATATACTTCATGTTCAAGCAAGGACCAAAACAATGAAGCGAATAGGAAAAGGCGAGAAATGAGACCTATGGATCGGATCTGTCGCCTCTACCGTGGCACACAATGGACACGGATGCCAATGCCGCCGTGCTCCACCTACAAGCCCTACTGCCTAGCCTCCAAAAGGACACTGGAGCCACCACAGCACATGGGGATCCTTGGCCGCCGTTGTAGCTAGTCTAATGAGCACATATTTGTTTCCACTTGAAGGCAAAATATCCAATATAGGTCAACCTATAGGGCATCCACATAGAGAATATAATACTATAATGACTCCAAAGACATGTCAATACAACCAGGCATCTAGCACAATGGTAAAGACCGTGCATTCCTTCCTTCGGGTCCCAGGTTTGACTCCTAGGCATTGAGGTTTTTTTGAATATATTAGACCCTGGCAGCACAAAAGGTACAGGTGACACGCAAGCTTTTAGGTCCCACAGGTCAGATGGAGATGGAGAATGGTCCCATAGGTACATGTGACACATGAACCATCAGGTTCCATAGGTCAGATGGTCCCATAGGTACATGTGACATGCAAGCCATCGAGTCCCATATGTCGGATGGAGATGGAGAACGGTCCCATAGGTACACTGATACATAAGCCGTCGGGTCCCATAGGTTGGATGCTGAAGGGTCTCATAGGTACACGTTGGATGGAGAAAGGACTGAGCAGAGGCTTTTATGATGAATTGCAAGCATCATGGGTGAGTAATTATAGGTCCCATGGGTACACGTCGGATGGAGAAGGGTCCCACTGGTACACATCGCATGTAGAAAGGATCGAGCAGAGACTTTTTTGATGAATTGCAAGCATCATGGATGAGTAACTATAGATCCCATAGGTACACATCGGATGGAGAAAGTACCATGTGGAGATCTATGATGAAGCAATTCGTTATAGATCAAATATTGTTCATCACATATGTGTAATTAGTTCAATGATGAAGCCCTATTTGTCATAGTTTTAAAGGAGATCATCATAGATGAGTCACGCGGGTGATCTGTGATGAAACCCTACACTCTTCTATGATGTTTTTTGTGATGATGCCTGATTTTGTCATTGAAAGAGAGGGTGCAGGATTGTCACCACTGATCTACGATGAAATGAAAATATTCGTCATAAAAAGTGATCTTCTACGACAGTTTTGGATTTGTCATTAAGATTTTCATCGTAGATGTGGATATTTTTAGTAGTGAAAGCATTGTAGCAACTCTAGATCCATTATTCAAGTTTAACTTTGCTTAGGGACTAGCAAAGGGTAAGCTTGGGGGAATTTGTTGACGGTTGTTAATGTCAATCATAAACTATCAACATATCCTACATATATACTTAATTCCATCACCAAACATAGATATAGGGTTTTAAACTAATGAATTCCATAAGTTAGAGTGAATATGTGAATGTAGGAGGATTTATCCAGAAAACAACCTTGCGACCACAGTCATACACTCTAAACAAGGAAACCGATGACAACAAGTGATTCAACTCGCAAAAACTATAAAAGGCAACTCAAGATGGAGTCTAGGACCCACCACACGAAGGGGAGGCCCACTTGCCAAAGTGGCAGGCTGGGTAGCCTAGTGGGGAGGCCGGCTAGCCCACTCTAGAGTCCATTCGCTCTCTGTTTCCTCAGATGTGTCTCTAAGATCTACACCATTAATTTTAGGGCAGTTTTAAGTCAGTTTATCCAACGATGATCGAGGGAGTTAATGTGGATTGATGGCAATGCCTTGCCCCCTACTCCATCTCCCCTATATAAGGAGCCCTCTACCCCCTCTTGGAGGCCATCATCTCATAGAGAGCCATCTCTCATTCAGATCAAGATACACCACAAGAGAGAAATCTCTACAAAGCTTTCAAGATGTAGAAGTAGAATAGCTCTAGTTTATAGTCAGGCAGAATTGAGCCATGCTCAGGCTCTAGAGAAATCTTCGAAGGTCGAGTATATCTTTGTATCTTACCTTTGCTAGACTTATGCTTTAATATAGTTATCTTCTCTATTTACTTTTATGCCTTTGATGTGTATGGTTAATATAGTTATCGTATCTTAGCATGGGATCTTCGCTCGCATTAAGTGCTTTAGTTATCATATGTGACTAGAGTAGTAATCCATAGTATAGACATGGTGTCTAGACTATAGGTTACCTGAGATTGCGCTCAATCCTACGGTTAGTTGTGGTAGCCCCAGGGGTGATAGCTCTATCAGGCCGTTGTAATCCATCATGTTGGGATTGGTGTTGATAGAGCTTTAGGTAGCCTTACCCCAACTATGCTTTCTCACCCCCCTCGAGAGTTGGAAAGGTACTATTGCTCCAAAGTGTTATTGTGTATGATCGCTATATGTACCCATGATTTATTTATATCCTATAGAACCAAAGTGATAGAGAAGTATTTGGGAACCTTGAACTCACCCGTTGTCCTCTCAATTTAGTTAGACTACTCATTTATGGAATTCTCTTATGTGTGTCATTATTCACAACTCTTATCATAAACAACACTTAACCCCACTTTAGTTTAGTTGGTATACAAGTTAGTAGATACATGATGGTGAACTATCAACTTCTTTAACCATTGTTTCCCTAAGGATAAATACAATACCTTGGAATACTCCCGGGTGAAAGCTATAGCGGTATCCATGCGCTTGCGGATTTATCTATGTGCGTTTAAAAATACCAATAGTAGGCTTAAGGGGTTTTGTTCCCAAAGCCTAAGGAAAGAAGTCTTGACAAAGCTAAAATGGGACATCCCACTCATCTTATGCAAGCTTGAGAAGATTTTTCCACCGGCCTTTTTTGATGTTATGGTGCCCTTGGTTGTCCATCTACCTAATGAGGCACTTCTTAGAGGGCCTGTATAGTATGGATGGATGTACCCAATAGAGCGGTGACTAGGCACATTGAAGAAATTCTTAAGGAACAGATCCTGGCCTGAAGGATCAATTATGGATGCTTACTTAGAAAGTGAGACATTGGCATTTTGGGAGGGGTTCATGGACGATGTTCAAATAGGATATAACTAAGATGACAATATGTCACATGATGGGCCAGCAGATGGTGACACCTCTATTTTCATGCATGGTGTGAAGCCCATTGGCAGTACTCAAGTAATGGACATTGCTGATAAAGCCACAATGAAATGTTACCAATAATAATGCTTATATGTGTTATAGAATATACAGACAAAGTTTACAGAAAGAATGGGGAAGTAGTGATGATGTTGATTATAGGCTAGCAGCAAAGTTTCCAGTGCGGTTTAAGTCTCATGTACATGATTAGCATATTTTAATTCTATTAGGCCAATCATTGGCAGAATTATATGACAACTTAGTGGTGACTGTGGTTTCATGTTTGTGTGTAGATCGAGGAGATGCATAGAGAGAAACCAACAATAGCCAGTGAAGGTTTGTATGCACTATCATGTGGTCCTAATACCCAAGTTAGGGTCTATGTAGCTTGCAGTATTGATGGAGTCAGATATAGCACTGTTGACCATGAGAAATCCTTGTGTAGAAAGAATAGTGGTGTCATGGCCATCGTCACACATGAAGGTGAAACAATGGAATTCTAATCTAGCTAGCAATATGAAGTCAGTAGGTGATGAGATCCTAACATATGAGTATGTTAAGCCTTGGGTTTAATGGTTCCCAGCCAAAGGACCCCTTGACCAACCCCTCTAGGATCACCCAGGGGCTCAGGGGCTATACCCATCGGGTATGCTCGCATGCACCCTTCGACGAAGAAACCTGACCGAGCCTAGGCATGGCGCAGCCCCTGCATTGAGCTCGGGGGCTTGATTGACAACATGCCAGAGCTTGGGCCGTGGCTCCTTCCTAGCCAACAACGCCAGCCAAGGCCCGGGCACAAGAAGACAAGCCCTAAGCTGATGTAGACTAGGCCTAATCTTTCGATAGGTACGATAGCGTCGATTGGTGGAGACTCGACATTCACGATCTAGGCTTCAAACCAAGACTAATTCGGACCCCCACAACCGTTACACCACTGCTCCATTGTTTACCAACCACGCGAAAGCGAATGACCTCACTGAGAAGGCTTTTCTACAAGCAAATCGAGAACACAAGAAGAATGGGATGAACGTAATCTGAAATTGTAAATAAATGTGAGTCTTATGAAAACAAGAAGGAGTTCAAGTCTTTATTTGAAAGGACTAATCACCATAGGCGAACAAGATCAAGAACTGGGGCGTTGGTTCACAGCAAGCAGCCTTGGCAGCATAGTTGCAGCAAAACGATGTCTATTTCATGAGGAAATCAGGAACTAAACAAAACCCAAACACTAAGGAGAGTGATAGCTGCTATTTATAGAGTCTTGGGCATCACCCCCTAGACACGCCCCCTAATGGGCCCAAACATGATACACGGTCCAACGAACCAAAAGTTGGTGTCGATGATTCCTATTGATTCCAAAGATCTTTTGACGTGAGACCACTTGGATTGGCTTCCTTATCAAATTAGCTTTCCAACCATATGTGGATCATCGAAAATAGAGTCTAGATGCATCCTGGGTGACCAGTTTAAGGCGGACTGGTTCGGGAGGCCGAGGCAGACTCGAACTTGAGTTGCTTTGGGCCTCCACCTCGGGGACTCGAACCGAATTAGCCTTAGGCCTCCTTATTGACTTGGACACCCTTGCTGGCCTCATACCCCTCCATACCATGCACCAAACATGGTCATATGTATGGGTGTCATGTCCTTATCATCCTCCCCTTCTTGATGAAAATCCATCCTCTACGTCGATTGTGCTTGAAACTGATTATGCACAACATAAAGGAGAATGGGGTTGTGAAGACAAAGGGAACTAAAATAATTGTTAGAAGGAATGTGACCATGTTTTCAAGTTTCTAGCCTGTCATCTCACATACAAATTTTAGCAAGCAGTAGACTCCAAGATCCAAAAGCACACGATATATGTCAACACTATCCTGCAAAAGATTAGAACTAACCAAAGACAACGTAGGAATAGATGGTCTAGCAGACATAGGTAGCAACCAACAATGGTCCCCTTCTTGGAAGTGAACTTATTTCCTTGAGGAACATGAGAAAATGTTTGTATTATTATGGTTGCCCTCTAAACAATCATAATCTTGTACAATAAAAGGAAAATTCATATTACTACGAATGTATACTCGATGTATCATATATTGTCCCTTGTTATATTTGCCAATAACATGATATGTGTGTTTAGAAAACCAAGGCAAATCAGCATATTTAAAAAGGCTCTTCTCCAAACAATCTAGGTTACACAAAACATCAAATTCAATGTAACCCAAAGCATGTAAAGAAGACAACAGTTTGAACTCATTAGTTTTAGTAGCAATATGAATAACATGTTTATTTTCAGCATAAGTGACTGGTTCCAAAACATGTAAGACTAAAGCATCATCAACTAATTCATCTTTATCACAAGGAACATCAAGCAAATTATCATGGGACAAAGATAAATCAAGAGAGGGTTCCACTAACAATTGCTCTATGATAGCATGGTTTGTGGAAGAATTTAGTACATTAAAACAATTCTCACCTTCCATGAGTGTAGCACCATGGGTATTACCTGTGTTCTTAGCAGGAGTAATAGGTGCATTGTGAAGTGATGGTTCTGAATTTGCATATGAGGTTGTGAGCTCCTCATTTTCTTCCATGTCATCCTCTCGCTTATGTACATTATCCTATAGAAGGTTAGTCATAGCAAGAGGAATAACAGCAGACTCTTCCTCTAAATGGTGCACCTCAGCATATGAATTCAAAACAGGAGGTGGATTAACAAAGATTTCTCATATAAGGAGTTTCATATCATTCCAAATTTGAGGTTTATTAGAAGGATCTAAAGACTCCCACCAAGATAATGCAGAATGTCGCAAAACACTAGCTGCATTTGTTACCTTCCTCCTTGGACACATAAAGCGAGTAGCAAATATGTTATCTATGGCAATTTCCCACTTCATGTACTCATCAACACCTATACCATCATAAGTCGGTAGATACGAACAACCTGTCATTATTAGAAGAGAGCAAAAGACAACACAAAAGTTTTATCCCTATCAACTACTTAGGTTGTGGACAAGGAAAAACAAGGAACTCAACTCTCAAGCATCTTACCACGGTCTTACAAGTGTTCTTACCAAAACAACAGGCGGTGCAATCGGTCGGTGACTGTAATATCGTTGTAGCTTCAGTGTAACAGTTGCAAGGTGAATCTGTACTTGGTTAGAAGAAAGTGGAGCTTGGACAGGCACAATATAGTAGCAAGGAATAACAATATTCACAACTGAATAGCAAAGCTGAATAAGTATCCCGAGTACTTGTCTTAGTTGCTAGCCTACTCACGTCCAAGTACTGGATGTATCAAGTTATATGAATAGTAGGAATATGATTAGCAACAAGGCAGAAATCAGCACATACAAACACAGCTCAAATGGCTCTCTCTATGTGCTCCTCTAGATATTGTTCCACTTTTGCCCCTCTCTTTTTTCTCTATTTTTGGGCTATCGTTGTTTTTTTGGATTCTTTGACTTTTTTTTATTTTTTTGATATTTTTTTCACTTAGGAGCACAAAAGAAGTAACCACAGAAAATATGAGCTTAAACAAGTGAAAGATGTGGCCTATGGGAAACTCAGAAGACATGCTCAAAATTGACAAGAAAGCTTGTGACCACGAAAAGAGGATCTTGTGACCAGTTTTTGGCCGAAATAAAAATTTTCAAACCCAACTGAGCCAAGGATGGATGGATCCAAATTTTTTTGATCGATTTTGATTTATGGAACGTCAAAATCCGAGTTCGTATGCAAAAGCTAGACTAGTTTTAAGAACTGACTCCGAATTAGAGGACAAAACAGGAATAATGCGCGCAAAAGTTGTTGCGGTGGCTATGGATAGATGCAAATAGTGAAGATAAGTGTAACAAATTAGATGGCGTCGACTAGGGTTTGATGGATACAAAGGAAACACAACAAGACTTGAAGGTGTTCACGGATTATGATGAAAAACAAAGGGAAAAACACAAACTGGACTAAAAAATGATCTAAAACCAGCAACCAGAACTTGCCCTAGGACACAAACTCAACAACATGGAACAAAGACAAAATTGCACGACACAACGAGGCTATAGGATAGGGAATATGTGGTGGTGTATATTTTTTTTGGCTTTTTGTGCACTATAGGTAATGCAAAAACAGTAACAATCTAAAGGGGAAAACAAAGTTATACCTAATGTGCAACAAGAGCTCTGATACCACTTGATGTAGACAAGGCCTGATCTCCCGATAGGTATGATAGCATCGATTGGCTTCAAACCAAGACTAATTCGGACCCATGCAACCGTTACACCACTGCTCCGTTGGTTATCAACCACGCGAACACAATTGATGTCGCTAAGAAGGCTTTCCTGCAAGTGAATCGAGAACACAAGCAAGAATGGGATGAACGCTATCTAAAATTGCAAATAAATATGAGGCTTATGATAATGAGAAGGAGTTCAAGTCTTTATTTGAAAGGACTAATCGCCACAGGCGAATAAGATCAAGAACCGGGGCCCTAGTTCACAGCAAGCAGCCTTGGCGGCATAGTTGCAACAAAACGACATCTGTTTCATGAGGAAATCAAGAACTAACCAAAACCCCAAACCCTAAGGAGAGCAATGGCTGCTAATTGTAGAGCCCTAGATGTCACCCCCTAGACGTGCCCCCTAAAGGGCTCTAAGACGATACACGGCCTAACGGACCAAAAGACGGTGTCACAGCACCTAACAGATTCTGGATGCTAACTTGTTTCTTTGATTCCTATTGATTTCGAAAGTCTTTTGACGTGAGACCACTTGCATTGGCTTCATTATCTAATTAGCTTTCCATCCATATGTGGATCGTTGAAAATAGAGCTCGGACGCACCTGTGTGACCAGTTTTATGTTAGACTGGTCCAAGAACCCAAGATGGGCTCGAACTTGATTTGGGCCTCCACCTTGGTGACTCGAACCGGATGAGATTTGGGCCTCCTTCTTAGTTAGGACACTCTCGCTGACCCCCTCATCCTCTATCTCCAAGCATGGTCATATGTATGGAGCTCATGTTCTTTTCATCCTCCCTTTCTTGATGAAAAGCCATCCTCGGCGTCGACTGTGCTTAAAACTGATCCTGCACAACACAAAGGAGAACGGGGTTGCAAAGACAAAGGGAACTAAAATAATTATGAGAAGGAACGTGGCTGTCATAGAACCAACCAATTTATAAGAGCACAAGTACAAAAACAATCGCCGAAATGATCAAATTCTCGCACTTGAGCCCATATAAACCCGATAGTCAACTGAAATCTCGAAGGATTTCAAACCAACTTGCATACAACCAAGATCACAGTAATTCAACATAACATATCATACGTTACAACATTTCACAGATGGTTTGCAAATAGATTACATCACCTCAGAGTCATTGTTATTACAAAACAAGTGTTGTAAAGTACGTGGAAGCAAATAGTTTGACTTATACACCCGAGTTCAAATACAAATACTGGTTTGCTGATCACAACCCACAAAAGCATTCAGATAAGAGAAATAGAGATCATGCCCATGATCTAGTCTTTGTCACCCGCCGGGTGGAGACAATACTTACAGAATCCTTGATATAGAAGGTCATCTACAACAAGAGGGAATAAACCTTGAGTACAAGAATGTACTCAGCAAGACTTACCCATCGGAAACCAAAATAATGACACCAAGGATCATGCATAGTTTAATTTAGTGGATCTGGCTGACACTTTCTTTTTGTGGAAAAGCATAAGTAATCATGATCAACTCTTAACCTGAACTAGCAGTGACTTTTAGCCATTAACCTATCCTCTATATTAGCACTTGTACTAAACAATCATTTGATTAAGATGCAAACATTAATAACCATATCAGGTATAAATTGTGGCAACATTATCATCATCATCATTTAACCATATCGTTAGATTAATTGAATCTACGTTGCCGCTGCTCAGTCAAGTTCTCACTATCCGAGAGAGATGGCAATTCGAATCGATTCCTATCCAGCTAGAGGGGTATTCCTAACACAAACCCTACTTCCCCCATCAGGGTCGCAAACAAGTCACCTTTGGTACGATTCAGGAATTGTGAGTCCGATCAGATCGACATTCTTAGAGAACCACTCTGCTAAGGTTGCTCGGGACTCTAACCCACCTTGGACTTATGCTAATGGCTCTCTGCACATCCTTACTACCTCTAGAATGCATGCCACTGCTCGCATCCCCGGCTTGAGTCAAGCTACTAGGCTTCATGGTCGAAATGACTTATCTGGCCAGCTAAGTGTTAGGCTGCGTTCAACATGACATAAGGACGTATAGCGTATCGGTCCTTAAACAACACAGACGGAGTCACTATGTCCAACCTACACAAGACTCCACCCAATCTTAATTCAATATTAACATGGTTCTTTTCCATGATAGCAAATATAGCCAATCGTGATCCACCTCATCCTAAAGCTCGCAGGTGATAGGAAATCACCTGACTTCTACCATGGCTAAGCATTTAACCCATTCATGAACTTAAATAGGATTCTAGTGCGATATATGGACAAGGATGGATATATAATGCAACAATTGGTTCCAACCAATTCCTATACTTAATGCATCATCAATGAATAAAAGGTACTCAAGGTATTTGTAAAAACATGGGAGACTTAATATGCTCCGGGGCTTGCCATTCAGGAAAGAGGAAGGACGGTGGTCAGGGCACTCGGGCAACTCCTCCTCGGCGGCTGCTTCATCGATTTCCTACACCTCGGGCTCCTCCTCCTGGTTGGCTCCCTCAAACTCTAGTAGTGTCACTCCCTCTGGCACACCTATTGCATAAATACATAAGATAAATATCATGGATGCACATGAACGATGTTAGGGATGCTCGGGGAATGCACATGCTCACTGTAGTCCACATATTCCAACTTAAGCTCTATTCAAATCACTTTAACTTACCAAGTTTATACAACCTAATGTATAATTGCTCATCTTCAGTTAAGGACCTAGCACCTGCACCTAAGCATGTTCTCAAGTTAGGCTAGCCCCTAAACGATCAACAAGAACATTGCAACAAAGCATACACACAAGCATTTGTATTTCAGCAAAATAGGAACTATATAGCGGTACAATAAACTGGCCATAACTAGAGATTAGAAATCCAAATGACATGCAACAAGACAATTTGGAAAGCTTTTGAAATTGTCTACAATTCATTTTCAGACCTCAAGGCATGATTCTAACCTTTACCAGGTCAAATCCTTTAATCAACAGAAATCTATCTTCACAAGACAGAGAATAGGCAAAACTGTGATACAACTTTAAATGACTATAACTCCTAAACTACTAGACCAAATGCCACCAAATTTTAACAGGAGCTAGATACATAAGTTATATACAACTTTTGTTTTCACCACATTTTTAGCAAACCAAATTATCATGGGAAACTTTGCAAAGTCCCCAGAACTGTCCAGAAAGACATAATGCCAGGAAATATTTATTAACTTATGTTGCAAACAAATAATTGGACAAAACCAACTCTACTCACTTATCACATGTGTCACAAGAACACCAGAAAGTAAAGTGTTCACCACCAATTCATTTCTTTTAATGCCTTTCTTAATTTATTTATTTAATTAGGGGAAATGGTAAACATATATGAAAACTACACCATTTAATCTACAAAAATTACAATAGGTACTACATGCTCTAAGTAGGCTACTATTGAAATTTCACACCATTTGAGCAAGTATAACATCCTACACAAAAATGATAAGACATAATGGCTTAAAATTGACATAATTAGGAAACCTTAGTGAAAAGTGTCAAGCAATAGATTTTATATTTTTCCTAGCATCCTTTAGGTACTAGGATACTCCCCACAAAAATTCATGGTCATTGGATTCCTAGATAATTTACAAAAATTCACACAAGGATCATTCAATGATAAAAGGAAAATTTATAACTCAAAAACCATACATGCAATAACTCTCTAATTTTTACCAGAGATTCTACTAAGCAAGGATAGCTTACCAACAAAATTGCATAATTTTTGGAGCATAGGAACTCAAGATATAATTTAAACAAGTTTGCATGCATTTAAAAACACATTTCAAGTTCCTATTTAATTCATCCAAAATTTCCATTATAAGTGTTCATGTTATATTTTTCCTAAATACAACACTTCACTATGATCCTAACAAAATTGGAACCACCCAATTTGGATCTACAAAACTGGAGATACAATTTTTACAAAACAGCATTCAAAACTAGAAATATTTGAATTAGCTTATTTCATAACGGTCACTGGTAGCTGGGACCCGCATGTCAGCCGGGCCCGCATGTCAGCGAAAGCGAAGCAAAGGAGGCGGCTCAGGATGGCACGGAACCAGTGGAGCTCGCTGACGGCGACGTCTCCGGTGATGGCACCGGTACTAGCGTGACCGGCTCGACATCCCAAACCAATGGAACCCCCTAACCTAGACTCTAGCGGCCTCTAGGTGTGTCGACCATGGCGCATGGTGCCGTGCGGCCACATTTCGGCCTGACCAGACCGGCGGAGCTGGCTACATCATCACACAAGCAATGGTGAGTGACGGTGAAGCTAAGATAGAGGCTAGGGAAGGATGAGAGAGGCTATGCCGTGCTAGCCACGGTGAGCTCCAACTCTAGCGAGGTACGGCGGCGGCGGAAACCAAAAATACGGCCACTACCTTGGTTTGCCGGCCCAACGGCGAGGTGGAAGAGCTAAAGGAGGCTATGGTGGAGCTTCAGACTAGTTGGAGGCAGCATTTTCATAGTGGCGAGGGAGCTAGGCAACGACGCATGCTTGATGGCAATGGCGGAGCTGGTGCGCTGCTGCTGCTGTGGCTGTGAGCGGGGAAGGCGATGGAGGGTGAAGGAGAGTGAGCAGAGAGGCAGGAGGACACAGCTTCAAGCAGAGGACACTGAGTAGTGGCGTTAGGCCCACCATGGCACGTGGTGGCCACGCAGCGGCCGGTCTCTGTTGCCGGTCGGCACTATAGCGCCGATTCGGTTACGCCATCGATGTCTGATAGAGCAAGTTTATCGCTCCATAACTCCTAAACCATGAAGATTTAGTGTTTGTTGTAGTTGACAAAGTTGTAGTACTAAGTGAGATCTTCAACTTTGCCAATTGGAGCTTGAGCTGGTTCGGCTTGGTTAGGGAGCTACAACGTGAACAAGTCAGCTATAAGAAACTGAAATTACAATTCATACTTAGAAATTTTTCTAAGTGTTGAATCAGCCCTCAACACTAACTTGTGGGCCCTTTTTGAGCATGTTGTGCACATTTTCATGACTTGGCTTCTAAACAAAGTTTGTTCCTTATAAAATTTGCTACAACTTTGCTTTAGGTTGCTCAGACATGCAAACAATCTAAGCTACACTTTTTAAATAGTCAAACTCAGGAGCTCTAGGGGTCCATAATGGTCAAACCATGACTTGGAAACCTAATTAGTCAAAATGATCAACATAAACATTGTTCCTAATGACATTCTAAGTATAACTAAGTTGCTTAAGAGGATTATTAGCCACACCACACATTGGTCACACCAAAATCAAGCATCACATGCATTGAAACAAGGAAAAACAAGTGAAATGTTACCTTTGTTTCAAAGTCATGTTTCACATGTTTCATGATTTTGTTGCATAGTACTAACTAACCATGTTTCACTAAAGTGAGTTGCACATGTTGCACTTGAGTGTTGCACACTATTCATTTCATAAAACAAGCACACATGAAATATAACAATATGTTGCAATGTTTTGAAAACATGTTTCATGCAATATAAGCTCATGAATGGATGAATGATGCTCATGTTCATGAAATGCAAGTGCAAATGTGGAAGCCAAACACCTGGGGTGTTATAGTGACCATGTTTCCAAGTTTTTAGCATGTCATCTCGCATAAAAATTTTAGCAAGCATGTAGACTCCATGATCTGAATGCACACGATGTATGTCAACACTATCCTGCAAAAGATTAGAACTAACCAAAGACAATGCAGGAATAGATGGTCTAGCAGACATAGGTAGCAACCAACAATGGTCCCCTTCTTGGAAGTGAACTTGTTTCTTTGAGGAACATGAGAAAATGTTTGTAATATTATGGTTGCCCTCGAAACGATCATAATCTTGTACAACAAAAGGAGAATTCATATTACTATGAACGTATACTCGATGTATCATATATTGTCCTTTGTTGTTATATTTGCTAATAACATGATATGCATGTTTAGAAAACCAAGGAAAATCAACATATTTAAAAAGGCTCTCCTCTAAACAATCTAGATTACACAAAATATCAAATTCAATGTAACCCAAAGTATGTAAAGAAGACAACAGTTTGAGCTCATCAGTTTTAGTAGCAATATGAATAACATGTTTATTTTCAGCACAAGTGTTTGGTTCCAAAATATATAAAACTAAAGCATTATCAACCAATTCATCTTTATCACAAGGAACATCAAGAAAATTATCATGGGACAAAGATAAATCAAGAGAGGGTTCCACCAACAATTGCTCTATGATAGCATGGTTTGTGGAAAAATTTAGTACATTAAAACAATTCTCACCTTCCATGAGTGTAGCACCATGGGCATTACCTGTGTTCTCAGCAGGAGTAATAGGTGCATTGTGAAGTGATGGTTCTGAATTTGCATATGAGGTTGTGAGCTCCTCATTTTCTTCCATGTCATCCTCTCACTTATGTACATTATCCTACAGAAGGTTAGTCATAGCAAGAGGAATAACAACAAACTCTTCCTCTAAATAGTGCACCTCAGCATATGAAGTCAAAATAGGAGGTGGATTAACAAAGGTTTCTCACATAAGGAGTTTCATATCATTTCAAGTTTGAGGTTTATCAGAAGGATCTAAAGACTCCCACCAAGAAAAAGGAGAGTGTCGCAAAACACTAGATGCATTTTTTACCTTCCTCCTTGGGCACATAAAGTGAGTAGCAAATATGTTATCTATGGCAATTTCCCACTCCATGTACTCATCAGCACCCATACCATCATAAGTCGGTGGATACGAACAACCTTGTCACTATTAGAATCAAACAAGAAAACACACAAGTATGTATTTTCCTATCAGCTACTATAGGATGTGGTCAAGGAGTAAAGTCACACACTCTCAAGCATCTTACCACGGTCTTACAAGTGTTCTTACTAGAGCAACAGGTGGTGCAATCGGTCGGTGACTGTGATACCATTGTAGCTTGAGTGTAATAGTTGCAAGGTGAACCTATGCTTGGTTAGAAGAAAGTGGAGCTTGGACATGCACAATATAGTAGCAAGGAATAGTGATATTCGCAAGTGAATAGCAAAGCTGAATAAGTATCCCGAGTACTTGTCTTAGTTGCAGGCCTACTCACATCCAAGTACTAGATGTATCTAGTGATATGAACAACAGGAATATGATTAGGAACAAGGCAGAAATTAGCACACGCAAACACAGCTCAAATGACGCTCTCTATGTGCTCCTCTAGATATTGTTCCACTTTTGCCCCTCTCCTTTTCTCTATTTTTGGGCTGTCGTTGTTTTTTGGGATTCTTTGACTTTTTCTTTTTATTTTTTTTATATTTTTTCACTTAGGAGCCAATAAGAAGTAACCATAGAAAATATGAGCTTAAACAAGTGAAAGGCGTGGCCTGTGGGAAATTTAGAAGACGTGCTCAAAATTGACAAAAAGCTTGTGACCACGAAAAGAGGATCTTGTGACCAATTTTTGGCCAAAATAAAATTTTCTGAACCCGGCCAAGCTAGGGACGGATGGATCTGAATTTTTTTCTGATCAATTTTGTATATGGAACGTCAAAAATAGAGTTCGTATGCAAAAACTAGACCAATTTTAAGAACAGACTCCGAATTAGAGGACAAAATGGGAACGATGCACACAAAATTGGTCACGGCAGCAAGGATTTGATGGAAACAGTGAAGACAAGTGTAACAAATTAGATGGTGTGGACTAGGGTTTGATGGATACAAAGGAAACACAACAAGACTTGAAGGTGTTCACAGATTATAATGAAAAACAAAGGGAAAAACACAAACTGGACTCAAAACGATCTAAATCCAGCAACTAGAGCTTGACCTAGGGCACAAACTCAACCACACAACACAGAGATGAAATTGCCTGGCACAACGAGGCTATAGGATAGGGAATATGTGGTGGTGTATATTTTTTTGGCTTTTTGTGGACTATAGGTAATGCAAAAAGAGTAACAATCTAAATGGGAAAACAAAGTTATACCTAACGGGCAACAAGGTCTCTGATACCACTTGATGTAGACAAGGCCCAACCTTTCGATAGGTACGATAGCGTCGATTGGTAGAGACTCGATGTTCATGATCTAGGCTTTGAACCAAGACTGATTCGGACCCCCACAACTGTTACACCACTGCTCTGTTGGTTATCAACCACGCGAATGCGATTGACCTCGCCGAGAAGGCTTTCCTGCAAGCGAATCGAGAACACAAGCAAGAACAGGATAAACGCAATCTGAAATTGCAAATAAATATGAGGCTTATGAAAACAAGAGGGAGTTCAAGTCTTTATTCGAAAGGACTAATCCCCATAGGCGAACAAGATCAAGAACTAGGGTCCTGGTTCACAGCAAGCAGCCTTGGCGGCATAGTTGCAGCAAAATGATGTCTGTTTCATGAGGAAATCAAGAACTAAATAAAACTCAAACCCTAAGGAGAGTGACGGCTGCTATTTATAGAGTCTTGGGCGTCACCCCCTGGACACACCCCCTAATGGGCCCAAACACAATACACGGTCCAATGGACCAAAAGTCGGTGTCGCAGCACCCTAGTAGATTCTAGATGCTGACTTGTTTCAATGATTCCTGTTGATTCCTGAGGTCTTTTGACATGAGACCACTTGAATTGTCTTCCTTATCAAATTAGCTTTCCAACCATATGTGGATCATCAAAAATGAAGTCCGGATGATTCCTGGGTGACCAGTTTAAGGTAGACTGGTCCTGGGGGCCAAGGCAGACTTGAACTTGAGTTGCTTTGGGCCTCCACCTCGGGGACTCAAACCAAATTAGCCTTGGGCCTCCTTCTTGACTTGGACACCCTTGCTAGCCTCCTACCCCTCCATACCATGCTCCAAACATGGTCATATACAAGGGTGTCATGTACTCATCATAAGCCATCGAGCCTCGGGGGCTCCCAGACGCCGCGCTCCAAGCATGCCCTTATCGGACGCTTCCGCAATAGGGTCATGCATGGGGCATGACACAAGAAGAAAAGCTTCCCATAACCTCAAGGTGATGGGTGGCTCCTAGGCCCACACGTTATCCCCTAGAGCTAACCTCCTTTGCTACCAAGATGACTCCAAAATGTCCACCTGGGGGAGGACAATCCAAGCCGACATAGCCTGACACGTAGAGTGTCAGAACAGAGCAGCCGGACGACACCCAAGGCTTCTTTGGCTCCATGACACTGCCATAGTCCATAGAGTGATGCTGCAAGACCCTTCTAGACTCTAGTGCATGTAGACCATAGACTCATCTCCCCAAATCACAATGTACCTGACCTATCACATTATATAAGGGACAAGGTTGGATCTAGGGGAGAGGGGAAGAGGAACCCAAGACATTCCATTCCATCCACACCTGCTTAGCTCTGAGAGTAGAGGCAACCTAGGGAGAGGGGCACCAAGAGCTCCTCTATCACATCCCATTGTCATCCTCCTCTCCAACAAGGGGAAGACTCCATCGACAGCGAGGCAACATTAGGATTAGCACCGAGCTAACCCCCTACCAAACCTCTCTTTACACTCTGTTGTAACCCCCTGATTTTGGGTGCTTTTGAGTATAAGGATCATCAGCTACTGGACATAGGGCATTGATTGGCCCGAACCAGGATAAACCGTTGCATCTTCTCTATGATTCTTGTGTTCTTAAGTCCACCTGAGCCACCAGAGACCCATACTCTAACACCAATTTGAACAACTATGCTTGCGATGGTTCCAACTCCACAATAGCTGGCTTGCCAGGTAGGGGGCAGCGTCAAGTGCGATTCAAGCTCTATGATGTTTGGAGCCACCCACCACATCATTAGAGCAAATAGCCCACCCCAGACAGTAGTGTCCGCTTCCCTAGCGAGTTCTTCATCACATCTAGTGCCTTCGCTCTAGGATAGGTCCTCAACTTTGGGAGCCTAGCCTACATTGCCGACTGCTACGGTGAGCTTTGTCCACTCCATAGGGCTATGCTGGCGGGCAACGAGCCCTCAACGTTTCCCCCTCTACTAGGACTTCTAGGAGCAGACCTTGAGGTCCTGTGTAACACCCTAGGTGTTTGAATTGCATTGCATGAGCATGAGCATCGAGCATTCATATATAAGCTTTTACAATTGAAACATGTGATTGAAACATATGAAACATGCTTGTTATTTTATGTTTTGTTGTATATATGCATATGATCATGAGTGAATACATGTAAATGGTTGATGTGAGTCACTAAAACATCTTAGCTACACTTAGGATGACTAGTGGAGCAATGTTCATGAAGGTCACCTTCCATGATCAAGTCCTTATGTGTAACCAATGTATGAAATGATTGTGTGACCCTAGGAATAGCTTAAATATGTATGGAATGTCATTAGGAACAACTTTGGTATTCTTGTCTAGGGCTAATTTGGTCACTAGGTCATAGTTTAAGTGTATACCATCATTTGAATGTAGTAGGTTTGACCTAGTTTGAACTATGTCATAGAGACCTTGCATGGATGTGGTCACTAAATCAAAGTTGTAGTATTTGATGAGGGAACAACTTTTATTTTTGGGTCATAGACTAGTTTAGCCCCTAACATGCTTGAAATTGGCTCACAAAAATTAGCTTTGCACTATTTTGAACACTTAGAATTTTCGCTAAGTCATGCTTCACTGATAGTTTGACAAGCTCAACTTTGGGCTGATTTTACTCTCCATCCATTATGAATTTAGGGAAAGTATCTTAAGCAACTTTGTAGCGGGTATATAGCTCTACGATTTCTGTTTTGGCTGTGTGCACGAATTCGCTACCGTTTAGGAGTTTGGAAGCTTTGAAATAGCGCTATCAGGCTTCTGATCGCGCCCTAAAGAACGCCGCACCACGCCCAGACATGGCCGACCATTGGCCAACACCTGGCCCTTGATGCCGCAAGCTAGTGCCCATTATCTGCACCACCCCGCGCCTCCTTTCCACTCACTCCTGCCCGCTCCTTCACTCACGGCTACTCGCCTTCCCTCTCGCCGCAGAAGAGCACAGCATCGCCGAGCACCACACCACCTCCGCTGTCACCTCATGCGTGTTCCACCACACTACCACCGCCTCCATCTCACCCATAGCTGCGCCACGTCCCCCTCTACCTCCTCAACTTGATTGCAGCAGCTGACGAGCTTCGGTGAGGGCGTATTCGCCATTTTCTTCCTCGTCGGAGTTCTCGACCGCCATGGCCGCTTCCACAGCGAGCCCGCCGCCACGTTGCTCACTTAGGCATTTGCTTTGATTCCTTATGTTAGGGTTAGTCTATGGTGTGTTGTTTCTTTGTGCATGATGTTACCACGTGTGGGGGTATTAACCTCTATACCCTTATGGCTAGGCTTGGGCTGGCCCGGATCAGGGGGTCTGGTCCACTAGAAGACGACGCGCGGCCCGGCCAACCTGTTCGGAGTCCCGCGTAAGGAATCAAGGCAGATTTGAAGATCAAGCAAGATCCTGGTCGGTTAGAATAGGAATCCTTATCTGGCCACCTATGGCAATTGTAACTGGCTAGGATTAGTTTCCAGATCTATAACCCTGCCCCTCGGACTATATAAGGCGGGCAGGGGACCCCTCTAAAAAACATCTCTCATTGACATACAGCAATACAATCAGACACAGGACGTAGGTATTACGCCTTTGCGGTGGCCGAACCTAGATAAAACCTCATGTCTATCTTATGTCACCATCTTGTTTGTGGCTTGCACATCTGTCTGCCAACAATCTACTACCTTGGGCATACCCCTAGGTAGACTGCCGACCATATTTCGTCGATAGTGGTGCGCCAGGTAGGGGGTATGCGTACTGCTCTCCAAGCAAACAAGATGGTCATCATCCCTGGTTCCATGGCTACGCCGAATGGCCTCACATTCACCATCGCCATGACCCCAGAGGAGGCGCGGGTTCAATCTGCGCCGACCACTGCTTCAACTGCATCGGCTATGGCTCTGACTATGGAGGATCTAGCTCCAACCATGGTGGATCTAGCTCCGACCATGGTGGATCTGGCTCCAACCATGCCAGCGTCGTCTTCAGCCATGCCAACAACCCGTCGTCCGCTTCCTCGCTACAAAAGGAGGCAGATCGACAACACCGACTTGCTCAACTCCATCGATTGGGTCAGCACCAAACTTGCTGAAACCCTGGCTCTGGTAAGTTTGATTCAAAGTCAACCTAATGAGCAGGTAACTATGACCCACAATAGATCTACCTGACCAGCTCGAGCTAGTTGTCCTACACGACTTGGTACAGATATCGTGGTCACATCTACTCCTGAAGGGCGCTCTATTCGTTGCCGGCTAGCCCCTACGATGGGTCTTTGGCTCTCTGAGCATGAAGCCTCGATGGAGAACCACTAGGTCTAGCCCTATGGCCTACGCAACTTTGTCAACATGGTCTGAATTGAGGATTATCAAGAAGGATCAGTCCACACAGTCTAAGAGGGTGGCTCAAGCTCCTCGTCCGGCATCGCATCTAATGCCTCCATTCACACTGAGCTCTAGCATCATGATGATGAAGGCATTGAATACGATCTGGATATCCCAGACCATGCCCCGAGATTCCCGCGATTCCCATCCTTCTCACCAAGGTGAGGGGACTTGATCAATGTCATCAGTAATGACGAACCATCGACAGTCGGTGAAATAGAACAAGAAAGGCTAGCACATGAAGCATGCAATATTGACCAGTTTAATCGCCGACAAATTGAAGCCGAGGTAGAAGAGGAGGCTTGATGCATAAGGGTCCAGCCACGCGACCTTAACAATGCCTTTGATAGGGTGGGGGACAAGTAGGTCTTTAGGACTCCAAGCGCCAACATAGCTATTGCTATGGCAATAATGCAATGACTACCCAACACCCCAAAAACATAGGCAATTCGTGATGATATACAAGCTTACCTGATGGTTGCTATGGCCTAGACCATAGAGATTGTAAATCAAGCCCGAGCTCCATCCATCTCAGTCGAATCAAGCCACAGCCACCAGTACTCAAGTCACTCACAGCCACCCAACCAACGTGGCTCATGCAACAATGACCCATCAGACAACAGTTAAGGCAGGAACGGTGGCCATGATGGTGGTCGGGATGACAACCGCCGTCGGGATGACAACCACCATGACTTTTAGGATGACAACTGCCGAGACAACCATAATAATCGCCACGATAACCACGGCCGTAGGGTTAATCAGGATGGCAACCGAGATCGCCATGATGGCAATAACGATCTCCGCCATTACCTCGGAGGACATGATCTGCGCGATCACATCAACCAAAGACCCAACGATCGTGCATCCCATGAAAGCTATCGCCATATGGAATATGATACTGCCCATGGCCCTCTAGGTTTGAAGCAGTTTACTCCGCACCTTTGCCAAGTCATATGGCCCAAGAACTTCAAGCTTGAAAAACTTCAGAAGTACGATGGCAAGGAGAACCCCAAATTATGGGTCATGCTCTACGAAACTACGTGCAGATCATCCATGGCTAATGAGCATGTCATGTCTAACTATTTCCAGTCGCTATCGGCCATGCAGGTCACCAATGGCTGGTCAGCTTGCCGGCAAACTACTTTGATTCTTGGCAAGAGCTCAAGCAAGCTTTTATCGACAACTTCATTGCTACTTGCGAGCAACCCGGCAACAAATATGATCTGCAGCGGATTCGAGACTGGAAAGATGAGCCACTACGCGAGTATGTTTGGCGTTTCTTGGAGATGTGCATCAAGGTCCCATCAATCTCCGACAATGAGGCAATCGAGGCTTTCATTACTGGTCTCCGCTTCCATGATGCCCTATGAGACAAGCTCCTTTGCAAGAGACCTGAATTAGTCATAGCGCTCCTGGCCACTGCCAAGAAATATGCGGATGCCGACGATGCTAAAAAGATAATCATTGAAGAAGCAGCAAGGGTTCCACGCTCCGACCACCCCCTACACCGCAATGACTACCATGGCAACCATGGTTGGAATAACAATTTTGATCACCGCAACTAGCGCAACGACCCCTGCGACCACCGCGACCAGCATAATCAGCGGCGTAATCACCATGACGATTACAGGGGCAAGCATGCTCAGGAAGATGACGGCGAGGTCAACACCGTTAAGAAAGGTGGTAGATGTCACAACTACAAAGAAGACTATGCCAAAGCATTGAAAGGACCTTGCCAGCTCCACCCCAAGTCAAACCATACCATGGAGAATTGTCGTGTTCTCAAGTCTATCTACACGCATCAACAGGCTCCGGATACGTCCGATAAGCCTAACGACGTAGGGGAACAGTGCAACAAAGACAACAATGATGAAGACGCAGATCCCCGTCACAAGTACATCAAGCCAACCGATCGTGTCCACACCATCATTGGAGGCAAAGTGTCCATCGAGACCAAATGAGAACGCAAGCTGCTTGCCCGTGCCTACTTGAATGTGGCCAACACCGACAACCTCATCGCCGATCCACGACTCCCTCCTCGGTCTCACTGCGAGATCTCCTTCAGTAGAAAGGACCAATGGTCTGCAATACCTGAGCCAGGACATTTTCCCCTGGTCCTCGATCCTTGTATCAACAAGGTTTAGTTCGATAGAGTGCTGATAGACGGCGGTAGTTCCATCGATATACTGTTCAAGAATAGTCTGCCAGCCTTGAAGATAACCCAGGCGGATCTCAAACCATATGAGGCACAGTTCTGGGGTGTCCTCCCTAGACAGAGCTCTACACCTCTCGGGCAGATCACGCTACCTGTGTAGTTTGGTACCCCGGACCACTTCTGCACCGACTACATCAACTTCATGGTTGCTGACTTCGACGACACCTACCATGCTATCCTTGGTCGACCATCGCTCACCAAATTCATGGCCATATCTCACTACAGGTATTTGGTGCTCAAGATGCCTACCGAGAAAGGGGTTCTAACTCTCAGGGGCAATGTATACGCAGCTTATACCTACGAGGACGATAGATTCAAAATAGCAGAGGCTCACGACCTCTCTATTCGCATGGCTGAGACCATGCTCGACGCCAAGAAGACCTCAGCCGACCACCTAGAGATTCCAGAGCTTGAGGCTCCACGCAAGAACATCAAGTCCAAGGAGCATAAGGTGATCCAGCTGGTCAATGGTGATCCCAGCAAAATGGCCCTTATCGGGGCCAACCTAGATCCTAAATAGGAAGATGCGCTCATCAGGTTCTTTAGGAGAAATGTGAGTGTGTTCGCATGAAAACCTGCTGACATGCCCAGTGTACCTTGGAACTTGATCGAGCACTCCTTGAATGTCAACGGCAAGGCCAAACCTATCAAGCAGAAGCTACGACGGTTCGCTCGTGACAAGAAGGAGGCGATTAGGGTAGAAGTTACATGGCTTTTGGCAGCCGGATTTGTCAAAGAAGTGTATCATCTAGAGTGGTTAGCCAACCCGGTTCTTGTACGTAAAAAGAATAATGAATGGAGAATGTGTGTTGATTACACTGATCTCAACAAACACTGCCCTAAAGACCCCTTCGGCTTACCTTGCATAGACGAGGTCATAGATTCCACCGCCGGTTGCGAGCTGCTTTCCTTTCTCGATTGCTACTCTGGTTATCACCAGATTGCTCTAAAAAAGGACGACCAGATCAAGACATCTTTTATCATGCCTTTCAGCACCTACTGCTACATGACCATGTCGTTCGGGCTCAAGAACACTGGGGCTACCTACCAACGCGCCATACAGGCTTGCCTCAAAGATGAGATAAAAGACGACCTCATCGAGGCTTATGTTGATGATGTAGTTTTCAAAACCAAGGAAACATATACCCTTGTTGACAACCTAGAACGCACCTTTGTAGCCCTTAATACATTCCAATGGAAATTAAACCCAAAGAAGTGCATCTTTGGTGTTCCTTCTGGTATACTGCTTGGCAACATCATCAGTCACGACGGCATACGCCCTAACCCGGAGAAAGTCAAGGCTGTCTTAGACATGAAGCCACCCAAAAAGGTGAAGGATGTCCAGAAGCTTACTAGATGCATGGCTGCTCTCAGTCATTTCATATCAAGATTAGGAGAAAAAGGACTACCATTTTTCAAGATGCTCAAAGCATTCGAGAAGTTTGAGTGGTCGGAGGAAGCTGACGCTGCCTTCACACAGCTGAAACAATACCTTACATCACCTCCGGTCCTCACTGCTCCTAGAGAAGATGAAACTCTCCTACTTTACATTGCGACAACTAATCGGGTGGTCTCCACTACCATGGTGGTCAAGCATGATGAGCCTGGCCATGCCTACAAGGTACAGCGACCAATCTATTTCATCAGTGAGGTACTCAATGAATCCAAGACTAGGTACCCACAGATTCAAAAACTCATCTATGCCATACTGATAACATCCCAAAAGTTGAAACATTACTTCGATGGATATCGTGTGGTGGTCATGACCGAGTATGCTCTAGGAGACATCATTTGCAACAAGGATGCGAATGGGCGCATCATCAAATGGGCAATGGAGCTATGTCCTTTCTCCTTGGAATTTGCAAGCCGTACTACAATCAAGTCTCAGGATCTCATCGATTTCATCGTCAAGTGGACAGACTTAAGCACACTTGCCTCTTAGGGGCCCAATGAGTATTGGAAGATGTACTTTGATGGCTCTCTCAACATCAACGGTGCAGGAGTAGGAGTCCTTTTTGTGTCACCATCCAAGGAGCAGCTCTAGTACGTCCTCAAGATTTATTTCCTAGCATCGAATAACGCCGCCGAGTACAAAGCATGCCTACATGGTTTGTGCATTGCGGTCGAGCTCAGTGTCAAACGTCTCTATGTCTATGGAGACTCGGCTCTGGTCATCAACCAGCTCAACAAGGACTGGGACACGGCCAGCGAAAAGATGGATGTGTACTGCAAATCGATCAGAAAGCTAGAAGGCAAGTTCTACGACATCGAGTATGCACACGTGGTCTAGGACAAAATTCAAGTAGTAGATGCACTATCAAAGTTAGGATCATCTCGAGCCAAAGTCCCACATGGAGTATTTGTTCAATACTTGCTCACGCCTTCCATCGAAGAGGAAGATCCCACAGTCGACAAGCCTCCAGATCAGCCATTGGTGGCTATGGTTCCGGCGTCAAGCACCACCGAGCCATCTCCGACCACTAATCAGCCTGACTAGAGAGTACCTTTCATCAAATACCTGACAGATGGCAGTGGTTACACTGATCGGATAGAAAATGAATGCCTGATGCGTCATAGTAAGTAGTATCTGCTCGTGGATGGCAAATTATGGCGCAAGAACACAAAGGAGGAAATCTTGATGAAGTGTATAACCCAGGAGGATGGCGAACAGCTCCTGGACCAAATCCACTCTGGCTCCTATGGCAACCACACGACTTCAAGAACGCTGGTTGGCAAGGCTTTCTGAGCAGGGTTCTATTGGCCGTCAGCTGTAGCCGATGCAGAGAAGCTAGTCTGCCATTGTGAGGGTTGTCAGCTCTTTGCCAAGAGAATCCATGTACCAGTACATGAGATCCAGACAATACTAGCCTCTTGGCCCTTTGCATGCTAGGACTGGATATGATCGGGCCCTTCAAATCGTCTCCTAGGAAATTTACATGTGTCTTTGTGCTGATCGACAAATTTTCTAAGTGGATAGAGTACATGCCTCTGGTACAGGCATCTTTAGAAAAGGCTATCACGTTCATCGACCAGGTCATCCACTGCTTTGGCATACCCAACAGCATCATCACTGATCTGGGTACTCAGTTCACTGGGAACGCTTTTTGGGACTTCTGCGATGAAAGCAACATAGTTGTAAAATACGTCTCGGTGGCCCACCCTAGAGCTAATGGACAGGTTGAGCAGGCAAATGGTATGATCTTGGATGCACTTAAGAAGAGGATGTACAAAGAAAATGACAAGGCCCCAGAAGATGGCTCAAAGAGTTACCAACCATGGTCTGGGGCCTCAGACCCCAGCCTAGTCGCAATACCGGCATATCACCATATTTTATGGTTTACAGCGCTGAGGCAGTGCTCCCAGCAGATATAGCCTTAAGATCAGCATGAGTAGAGAACTTCAATGAAGACAAGGCCAATGAAGCATGGGAGCTATAAGTGAATAGTGTAGAAGAGAAGCGGCTCGATTCCTACGTACGTACAGCCAAATACCTTGCTGTTTTGTGTAGGTACTACAACAAGAACGTTAAGGAGCAGTTCTTTGTGGTTGGGGACCTGGTCCTGAAGTGGAAGACGAATCAGGCTGGTGTCCACAAACTCGCAACACCATGGGAAGGGCCCTTCATGATCAAGGAAGTCACATAACCAACATCTTATAGGTTAGCTCACCTGGACGGTACGAACGTACCCAATTCATGGCACATCAACAAGCTTAGATGTTTTTATGCTTAACTACTAAGATATGTACTCCTCTTGTACTTTTGATTTAATTCAATAAAGCTATTATGATTTCTCCGACCACTCTAATGTGTCACTTTGAAGTCTATCGTTATTCTAACTCAACCAGTCAAAACTGACCACCATTCCTTCCTAGGTTTTTGGAGCAGGCCCTGTCTCTAGTTCCTCCCAACGCGTGCATGGGATCTGCTCTCTACACTACGGGTGATCGGCAGGTCCCCTCTGGTTTGGCTTGTCTGCGTCTATGTGTGCATAGGCTATGCTCCTCACACTCTGACCATAGGACAAACTAGGGCCATACAAACCTGTCAAGATGACGTGTCGACTAAACTGGTACAACTAAATAGAACGCTAACATGTTCTCACTTAGTTACACCAACAAGAGATCCAAGCTTAAATACGTTTTCTACAAAACAAACAAGCTTATGATGATATACAGTTATGTTATTACAAGCTTGCCTGAAAAGGTCTAAGTTTACAATAACACAAGTACATCTTCTTCTACAGCTATAGCCTATCATATTGGCTGGTCGGGGCATGCGGCACCTGCTGCTCACTGGTTCTGACATCGTGCTCGAGTCTCAGGGACTCTTGTACTTGTCAAGCTGAAGAAGATGGCCCCGCTGATGCCTGGCTGGTCGAGACCACAGGCTTCGCCGGTTGGCTTAAAACTGATGGCGCTTCTAGCTGACTTGTTGATGGCGTACCCTATACAGGTGCTATCCCACCTCCACACAGGTTAATGTTGCCAATTATTTTTGCCGACAAGTCTAGCTGGGTCATCCGAAGCTCCTCAGCCTTGTCTGGATCTACCTCCTTCGGGTATCTAGCCTCCAGGCATTTGAGATCGATCAAGGGGTAGTGAGCACGCACCATGCTTAGCACATGTGCGCCTATGTACTCACCCGCCTCCTTCATGAACTATTGGAACCATCCCCATGCCTTTTGGCATCTATCGACCAGTCCGAGCTGTGGCATCCTTGGCATGCCCTCTATAAGCACTGGATCGATAAGGTTGAGGATCGACAAATGCTCGTTGCCACTTCATGGCACTAGTTTTTCCATGCATCCCGATCCTCGGTGATCTCTTGGCACTGCGCCTTCCAGCCATCATGATCTTTTATCATGGCCTCTAGATGCTTCTTGGCATTGACTTTTAAAATTGCATACCGCTCAAGACATTAAAACGTCATACCACAACAAGATAAGGTGGGCAACAAAAGTGAGCAAAGGGGTCTAGAACACTTACTTTCCAGTTCCTCTTTCATCTTGGTTGTGTGGTCCTAGAGCTGTGACTGGTCGTGTGCCAGTTTCCTGTTGTCCTCCTTTAGGTGATCACACTCTATGACCGCACGACTATTCTCCTCTCAGAGATGGACTACTTCGGCTTCTAAGCCTGCACTACGGCTGTTACTACCAACAATGCAATAACACTTGTCATGCAATCATTGTGATAAAGTAACTACTTACTTGTTCTTTCCTGCTCTTTGTTACTGAGCTGGATGACCAGGTTCTGGTTCTGCGCCTCTTGCTCCGTCCTCTCATGGTTGGCGGCTTCAAGTTGGTGGCACAAGCATTCCACTTCGGCCGTTAGTTCTTTATTGCTTGCTATGATCCCCTTAATCTGGTCGAAGCATTTCTTGCGGTACCTTGCAGTCTTCATTAAGTCCTGCATGCAAAAAGCTAAGTAAGACAGTATGACTAGATGGCAAGATTAGGTGGCAAGCAAAGCATACCTAGACTTCCGTCACCAGTTGTTTTGCCACCCATTCAACTTTCATGGTCTCTTCGACCTCTGGGATTTCCTCATGAACAACCCATTGGTCATTCCACCAGTGCGACACATATACATGTTGTCGTCTGTCCTATGGATGGCCTAGGACCTCTTCTACTTCGTCCTCTTCGACCTCTTCTTTGGGTATCAGTGTTGGTCCGGAGTTAGCAGCTTCTGCGATCACTATGGCCTTCCCACAGGCTGCAGCATCGACAAACATGCTCTGTGCTCTCGCCTCCATCCGCTGCTCCTCGGTCTGACCTGTTACTCTTAGTGCTGAGGTATTTCCCCCCTGTAGGGTTGGTGCTTGGAGCATTTGTGTTTGGCTCGGCTCTTCCCTCGACCCCCTGCTCGGGGACTATTGTCTGACTGCTGGTGGGCTGAGGCTCCGATGGTTTTTCTGCTATGGGTACCTCCATGGATGGCTATTGCGCAGTCTTCTCTGCAATTGCTACCGGAGCCACGCTGCTCCCGGCTAGTTGATCTAGATTTTTGGTGGACGCCAACCTAGTGCATCCAAGATAAGTTCAGAAGGCAACCATAGTCAATAAAAATTGCAAGCTTACATCAAAGTTACAAATACTTACATGTTGGAAGCGCGGAATGATGTGGCAAAGGCATGTCTCTTCGGCTGTGCTTGCTCCACATGCTATGTGGGTGACACCTGGTCTCCCTCTACATCTAGCACTGACACTAGGGCTTGGTGCTTGACCCCTTCGCCGCATGTCCTCCGCATTGTAGTGGTCGGCGATGCGGGTCCCACTGGCACGGAGGAGCCACCTTGCTCCATCGACTCTAGTTGCATCCTCCTCTTTTGAGGGATGAGTTGAAAGATGTCTGCATCCTCTGTGTCATCGTCCGACAGAGTAAAGATCGCCTGACGATGCTTGCTGGCTACCAACCGCTTACTAGCAGCTTTGGCCGCTGCCTCCTCCCCAACTTCGAGCATAGCCCAATCGACATCTTCGATCCTGGCACTAGTCTGGGTGGTTGGGCTGGCAACTTGCAGCCAATCTACACCAGGGGGTGGAGACACGAACACTGTTGCTCTATCCTGACCATTAATCTGGGAAACACAAAGGAGATAACATAATAAATTTCTCTTACAACATAAAACTACGGGTACAAGGCAGGATGATTTACCTTTGGGGGAGGTCGGCGAGCTTGAAAGCGTGCTCGATGTCGCTCAATCTGACATTATTTGGATCAGCTAAGTTAAATAGCTCCCCAATTCTGGCTCTGACTTTGATCTTGTCAAGCGCCTCTTACCTTGTCCTTGTTGGGTCTATGCTACCTTGGTACTTATAGCCGGGATATACCCTCCTCTAGTAGGGCTGGATCCTTTAGCTGATGAAGTTCCCGACCATGCTCGGACTGTCTAGTTTCTTCCATGGGATCATCCCAAGTAGTTCTAGGATCTGTTCTAGGTGCTTGGGCTTCTTCGACCAGCTGGTCCTCTTCTCCGGAATGAACCCCACGTCGCACAGTGTGATCATGTTCGGCTCTTTCACAGATGTAGAACCACTTCTTGTACCAGTCGTCAAGTGACGTGTTCCAAGGGCAGTGCAGGTACTAGGTCTTCATCCCATCATGAAGGTTGAGGTACACACCTCTGGCTATCTTTGAGCCACCGCTTCCTTTCTTCCGCAGACAGAAAAGATGGCGAAAGAAGTCGAAATGGGGCTGGAAGCCACCATATGCTTCGCAAAGATGAATAAAGGTGGAGACAAGAAGAATTGAGTTGGGATGCAGATTGCAAATCCCAATCTCATAATATAGACAGAGCCCCTGAAGGAAAGGGTGCACTGGAACCCCAAAACCCCGCTTGAAGAAATCTTTGAAAACCACAATCTCACCTGGTTGTGGATCGAGGTACCCCTCGCCCTCCGATGCGCGCCATCCTACAAGTTCCTTGTTGTGGAGTACTCCCATGATGACAAGGTCTTCGATGGTCTGCTCGTTGCTTCTCAACTTCCACCACTCCTTTGCCATGACTCTGGCTTTCTTCTGGGCATCACTTTTCGCCATGAATCTAGCCTTGCTGATGAAAGCGGATATGGTGGAGGAGTGATTGGTGATGATTTTGGAGGTATTAGGGTTGGCAAGAGGAAGAAGAAGGCTACGGCGGCGAATGGTAATGGGGTTCGGTAAAAAGTAACTTACCAATTCTATACTATATTTAACCAAGAGTTCCGCCATTTCGTCTGCCCGAGATTTTTGGGAGACATGCGCATGTGCCGTAAATGGTTGTTTTCACAACCTTGAGATCTATGCCAATATATGTGCCTCTTCGTTATCCGTGTATGCGCCTCTTTGTTACCAGTGTGAGAGGGCCCACACTAACGCACCTCCTTACAGGTGCCAAGTGAATGTTTGCTTGAAAGGACAAGAAGGCAATATGACATGTTATACCCGTCTACTTTTTTGACCAAACATGTAAGATTGGACTGGATAGAGTAAGAAGATAAATAAATACACCAAATAATAGTACAAGTGGCATTTGGTTCTTCGCCGCACGTCTCGTGCTCAGGGACTGCCCAAACCACTACTATGCTTGAGGACTATCCAGACCACTACTATACTCAGGGACTGCCCAGACCACTACCGTGCTTGGGGACTGTCCAGACCACTCTGTGCTCAGGGACTATCCAGACCACTACCGAGCTCGGGGACTGCTTCGACCACTACCGTGCTCGGGGATTGTTTCGACCACTGCTCGGAGACCGCTCTCCTCGGCTACATGTGATTTGTACTTACATACAGTCGAGAGACATTTATTTGGACCTTGCTACAAGGCTTATACTTCACCTTCCAACAAGCTCGGGGACTACATCGGTACGATGCACCTGTCGGTGCATCTCGTATTGCATGTACGACGATTGGATTCTTAACTTTAGTGGAAATTCTTTTTAGACCCTGGCACCATGTGCCTACGTCACCTACTAACAGGCTCAAGGACTAAGTGGGCACACTTCACCTTGCGGTGAATGTGTTTATCTTATTGACCCCTACGCTTTGACTGATTACCAGAATTACTATTGTCCAAGGGTCACATACATTTCTTTTCAGAAATACAAGTGGGCACACTTGATAAGGAAAGAAATCTTTTTCTTTTTTCTTTAAGAGCACCATGCATTCTTCGGACAACCAGAATCTACGGCTATAATTGTGGTCTACTGCTCTCTATTCTGACTAGAATGCTGGCACATTCGGTTGGTCAATGTTTCAATCAGTTGGAGATGACATGAAGACGGATCGCATTAGTCAAAGGAGATCGAACGGCGTGTCACAGCATAATACATGGTGCTCAGGGACTAGCTGTGGGGGTATTAACCCCTATACCCTTACGGCTAGGCTTGGGCCGACCTGGATTAGGGGGTCCAGTCCACTAGAAGACGACGCGCGGCTCGGCCAACCTGTTCGGAGTCCCACGCAAGGAATCAAGGCAGATTTGGAGATCAAGCAAGATCCTGGTCGGTTAGAATAGGAATCCTTATCCGGCCACCTATGGCAATTGTAACTAGCAAGGATTAGTTTCCAGATCTGTAACCCTACCCCTGGGACTATATAAGGCGGGCAGGGGACCCCTCTAAAAAACATCTCTCATTGACATACAACAATACAATCAGACACAGGACGTAGGTATTACGCCTTCACGGTGGCCGAACCTGGATAAAACCTCGTGTCTGTCTTGCATCACCATCTTGTTTGTGGCTTGCGCATCTGTCTGCCAACAATCTACTACCTTGGGCATACCCCTAGGTAGACTGCCGACCATATTTCATCGACACCACGGTTAGTGGTCTCGCCGGCATGCAACACGGTGACCCATGGCACCACGCTCACACCTCCGCGCCACCATGCACGTGGCCGGAGCTCGTCGGACCACCTCGCACCACCTAGGTCACCTAGATAGATCCATATGGTCACCATTATGCTGGTGCGCACCTCACCTAGACTCACCGAGGCCAGAGATGGCTGATGCACCATAGAGCAGCGCCGTCATGCCGCCATGGCCGGCGACGAGCATGCTCCGCCGCACTTGCGCTACCACCACCTAGGTCACTAGATGCGGTTTGTTCTGTAGATCACATCGGTGCACTTGGTTTCACCAGAGAGCTCGCCGGTGATGAGCTGGGGCCGAGCTGCATTGAGCTACGCCGCTCCCCTGCGTCCTGTGTTGCTGGCCTATGGGGTCCGACTGACCCGAGGACCCCAGCTGTTAGTGACTCAGTTGAGAAGGATAGTTCATTTGTTTTCAAGATTTGATGCAAATTTTGAAAAATGATAAGTGGAGTTGTAGAGATCCAAATCTTGTGAACCAAATTTTGTAGTGTTCCTTAGGAAGTGTAGTATTTTATAAAAATATAATAGGTACAGTTTTGGATGTTTTTATTAAGTATTAAAATGCATTTAGATAAATGCTTTTTGTTTGGTTACAATTTTGTAAATTTGATATCTTGAGCTAGAAAACTCCTAAAATTATGATTCCAATTTTGTGGGTATTGTATTGAATGCTCTAGCTAGGAAAAGTAATAAGTTTGCTATAAACTTGATTTAAAAATGGTCTTTCTATTTATTTATTAATAAATGGCATTTTCTAAGGAAATTTGTAGGGATAAAAATATGAAAGATATTGCTATGAAAATTTTTGTACAGTAGTATGGCACTAAGGTGAAGCTAGGAAAAATATATAATCTATTGCTTGACACTTTTCTATAGGGTTTTCTATTTTTACTAAAAATAACCCTTGCTAGCTTATCATTTTTGCATAGGATGTTATACATGTGCAAATGGTGTGAAATTGTCACAGTAGTCTATTGTGAGCATTAGGAGTCTACTGTAATTTTCTAAGAATTTATTATACACATTGGGTATATGTTTATTATTTAACCTAATTATCTAGTTAAATTGATAAAGGCTTTTAAATGAATAGTTTGGGAATGGACATTATGCTTTCTTGAGTTTATTTGGTGTCTTTGAACTGATGGTATGCTTGGTGAGGTCAAATTTGGAATAATTATATGAAGTAAAAATATCGTTGCTTTATAATTCGGGTGAGAAGGGTTTTCAGATAGATTCCGTGGTTTGGTATGTGGCATGGTAAAAATGGTTAATAACAAAGTTGTAGGTAACTTCTTCATATATCATGTGTTAAAATTTCAGGACAATAGGCCAAAGGGTTTAGGAGTTATAGCTGTTTAAAGTTAGTATTTCCGAAATACTCACTCTCTGGATTTTCTGGACAGCCCTGGATTGATTGCCTATTTTGGTTAGGATAGAATGTGAATTAGCTTTTTGTGATTAAATAAGAGTTGTATACAATTTTGTGATCTTTCCAGAAAGTCCAAGATCACAGCATTTGGATAAGTAGAACTTCAGTTGTGAGTAAAACAAGTAGCTGCTATTTTGCGGTGTAGTAAATGAATTGTTGAAGTGTTTGATTAAGTAATCAAGAAGAGATATGCACATACTCAGTAAAATGTGATGCACTTGTTATTACTTTAACACCATGCTGTTAAGAATACTTACACAAATGCATTCATCAGGTGTCATCATACTATACTTGTCAGCATATATGCATTCACAATATCTTATGCCATATTCATGCATCTAGGATCGACAGTGGAGATAACGTTGTTGGAGTTCAACAAAGGAGAGGAAGGGGATCAGCAGGAGATTCCTCAAGCCGTAGCTCCTAAAGGCAAGGAGCAGACCCCAGAAGAGCTTCTAGAGTGCCCTGACCATCGCCCCACTTCTTTTCTGAAAGGCAAGCCCCGGAGCATTCTCAGTCTCCTAGTGTTTTGCAAAATATTATTGGAGTCCTTTATGATTGATGCATTAGGTTATAAGAGTTGTCTAGAAACACTTGATGCATGGAACTACCTTATCAAGAAATACACCTTTAACCCTATGTAGGTCCAGGATCGAATATATGCTTAGCCCTGCTTAAACCGGTACAAGTCGGGTGATTTCCTGTCACCTGCAAGATATAGGTGGATACCAAAGCACGGTTGGCTATATTTGCTATCGTGGAAAAGAACCATGGGGTAAAAGTAAATGGAGGTCAGGCGGAGTCTATGGTAGGTTGACTCATGTGATTCCATCTATGCCGATTAAGGACCGTACCATTGTTGGCGCTTCTAACAAGATTGAACACATGCCTATCACTTAGCTGGCCGGATAACTCGTTCTGACCATGAAGCTGAGTAGCTCAACTTAGGCCGGGCCCTGCTCTATCAAAGTGCGCACTCTGGATGGTAGTAAGGATGTGCGGGGAAGCCAGACGTGAGCCGAAGGGTAGGCTAGGCCTAAACATCCTGGCAGTTGGTTATCCCTGATTGTGCGGCGCTGGGCAAACCCGCGAAATGTGTACTTGACTTGTACCAAAGGTGACCTAAGGTGATCATTGATCTAGTCTGCCTGGGTTTGTGTTAGGAATAAATTCCTAGCTGGTTGAAATCTATTTGAATTGCCGTCTCTCTCAGATGGTGAGAAACTTGGCTAGTCTCAACATCATAGTAATTGTATTATGAAATATGATGGTTCGGGTAAACATGAATTACTATACCTACTATGGTTACTATTGTATGCTCTTAAAATGATATACCACATGTTTGGCACAGGATAGTTGCTAATTTAGAGATGGATAGTTATAAATAACTTGATAATAGAATTATAATTATATAACTAAGTTAATCACTTTTTATGCAAATGTTGTCAAGCTACCTCCCATTTATACAGCCTTGCATAATCCTAGGAGTCAATTTATTTCTGGTTTATGATGGGTAAGTCTAGCTAAGTACCTTCTCGTACTCAGGGTTTTATTCCCATTGTTGTAGATGGCACGGTATATCATGGTTATTGCAAGAGTTGCTTCTATCCTGCTGTGGGTGAGGAGTAAGCCTTGGGCAGGCGTCTTTACTAATCCCTCTATATGCTTTTGTGGACTATGATCATATGTTGGCACTGTATTAAACTATATTGGCAAAAGCTACTTTCAAACTTAATTTGCTCCTACTATTATCTATCAAACTTGGTTTGTAATAACTTTGTTTCATACTCTAATGATGGAAATGTATCTGTGAACTTTATGTAATATATGATATGTATGTTGAATCATGTACGATCTTGGTTGTTTGTGGATCATTTATTGAGACCCGTCGTGGTACTTGATAGATTAATAGGTTTATATGGGCTCAAGTATGACAGTGCGACCGCTTGTGGGCTGCCATTATACTTGTGCTCTTATAAATTGGTCGGTTCTGCGATAGCTGGTATCAGAGCAAGATTCAACATTAATTGTCATATTTGTATTTAAAACAAAGGTTTTTGTTTTCCAAAACCCTTTTCTAGCAACTAATAGCTATATAAATAGGTATTTGAAATCTAAAGTGTGCCAGTGATCACTTTCCTTATGCCCAAATTAAGGACTATTAGGTGGCTATTTAAGTACTACCTTGGGGGTTTTATTTTCGTCGTCCATACAGCATGCTATTGTATGGATGCCATTCACTTGAATGGTAATGCATGGATCAAATGCCTATACGCCAAGGTAAGAAGGTAAGTTGATGAGTGGCATGATCGCAAGATGTGAGCGTGCGGTCAGGGAGAGTTAGCTTTGGTACAGCTACGTATGCATGCTTGCATGTGTATATAGTGTGTATTTAAATGTGGGTATAAACTATCATCGGGTAGCTTTGATACGGAAATATATGTACATATATGGAAGTATTTAGATTTACATTCTGCATATATTATTGTGGGGTTTGGGCTGAAATGAAATTCTTATGCAGGTACACTAACAACAAAAATGTGTAGCTCGACTAGTTACGTTATATATGAGAGAACGTATGTATGCCGCCGTGTATGCCATTAGAAATAATTTTTCCTAAGTTTGTGAGGATGTACGGAACATGCATGCATCATGATAATAATTAATAAAGACTTATATTGTTCCTCCCCTTATCAATTTCTTACTTGGTTATGTAACTCTTATCCATTATGGCCTTGTCTCACAAAAGTTGAACATGATGATGGTATAGATGGCAGCACCAGCTAGATGTGAGTATTTCCTGATGGTGTTCGGAACTCCTGCTTTGCTTTGGAGAGTTTTGCACTTTGCGGGGTATCATGAGCCACCTCTCTATCATTGGAACAAAGAGTACCTGACGGGACAACTGATGAGGACATGACACCATCGGATACGACCATTGTTTATAAGGTGAGCTCATTCCTATATTTGCATAGTGATTTTTGGTACAATTCACTTGGTTCCACATGTACATGTCGTTATTTGAATGTAGGTACAAATGTGTCTCAACGTGCAAGTTCATCAAAGTTGAATTTTTGGTTCATCGGTAGTTCGACAGTGCTTCATTGGGAAGGCCATAACTCAGCCATCCGGAGTGCGATCGAGATCAATGAGCACTTGATGGAAAGCTTGTTTGAGAAGCTTTCAAATAGATCTGGTCTCATCTCAATATCACATCAGCAAGGCCTCCAAACCATCAAGATATTCTATCACTGTTTCTGCCGAGAGCTACACTATCGTCATGGGCTTGTTATTCATCCTTGGGACCTTGCTCCAAGTGGGAGCACACCCCAAGGACTTGGAGAACCCACCAAGAAAGCCGTTGGACGT
Organism: Miscanthus floridulus; assembly: GCF_019320115.1. Classification (NCBI taxonomy): domain Eukaryota; kingdom Viridiplantae; phylum Streptophyta; class Magnoliopsida; order Poales; family Poaceae; genus Miscanthus; species Miscanthus floridulus. The sequence goes on from NC_089581.1 coordinate 76,190,910, forward strand.
CCTCCTCCTTGGCCACCACCTTAGGAGGCTAGCAAGGACGTCCAAGCCAAGCCGGAGGCCCAGTCCAACTTGAGTTCGAGTCCATCTCGGGCTTCAGGACCAGTGTGTAGTAAAACGGATGTCCAAGTCGCATACGAACTTTGTTTTTGATGATCCACATATGGATGGAAAGATAATTTCATAAGGAAACCAATGGAAGTGGTCCCACATCAAAATTCCATTAGAATCAATGGGAATCATCAAAACAAGTTGACATCTAGAATCTGTCACGGCGCTGTGTCGTCGTCTTTTGGGCCGTTGGGCCTTGTAACGTGTTGGGACACCTTTAGGACGTGAAGAGGGATCCTTGGACATCCCTTAGGCTATATAATCAGTAGCCACCATCTACTTTAGGGTTTGGGTTTTGTTTTAGATCAATCTGTCATTGAACAGTCACCGTTATCGGTTTGTAAGACCCCAACTTTGAGTGCTTAATCATTCATCTGTAATTGTCACTTTAATTGAGTTGCTATTTATCTTATTCTTGCTTGTGTTCTTTGATTCGCAGCAGGGATTAGCCTTCTTGGCGAGGTCAACCGGATTGTGACACGGTTGATAACCAGAGGAGATGTGGTGCTAAGGTTGCAGGGTTCGGGTCTTTGTGATCTAAAACCGGATCGGTGTGTCGCTCTCCAAACAAATCATTGTTTATCTTGAACCTGATGGAAGATTGGGACCCTCGTCCCCATTAAGTGGTAATCAGAGCTTCAGGTATACTGTAAAGGTCACATCTTACCCTTAGTTCAAGTGTTTTTTTCTTTTATCCCATAGTCCAATGCCATATTTGTTTCCCCATTAAGTGGTATTCAATATTGCTGTCTGTCACTGACTTGTGTGCCACATATATATATTTGTTCTTTTTCATGCCTCCCAAGCTCCACATATACTTTAGATTGGTACAGAAAAAGACCCTTGCAATCTTGGTGTCACACCCTCATAGGTATGATGAACCAGCCACCGGTTGTACCGTCCACTGCTTTGCATTGGTAAGAACCGTGTAAGAACTTGGTAAGACGTGTGAGAGTGTGATTCCACTTACCCATAAATAGTTGATAGGGGATTTATATTAATTTCTAACAATATCAAACAACGAGTTTTTGTTTAAGAGTGAATTGCAGGAAATCATGGACCAGAAGTTTGCAAGGATGGACCGAATAAAGAACAATGAGCCCTCACATATAGACTATAATCATCAAGGTATGAGAGGTAAATTGACCATACCATCCTTTTCGGGTCATTATGATGCTGAAGGATACCTTAATTGGGAGATAATGGTAAGAACAAAAGTTTAGTGCCCACCTTGTACCTAAGCAATATAGAGTTCGACAAGCTACTAGTGAGTTTAAGGACTTTGCCATTATTTGGTGGTATGGGCTAGTTGCAGAGGATGTTTTACTTGGTACATGGGAAGAACTTAAGATAGCTATGCGTGATCATTTTATTCCTCCTTCTTATAAACATGAATGGCATAACAAATTGCAGTGCTTAGAGCAGGGCAATATGTCTGTCCAAGAATATTATACAGAGTTTCAAAAGTGTGCAATACGTTGTGGGATAGTAGAGGACATGGAAGATACCATTGTTTGTTTTTTTGGTGGTTTGAGGCATGAAATACAAGATATTGTTTTCCATATAGAATTTTATACTCTCAAACGTTTGTTCCAGCTTGCTATGCTTGCAGAAAAAGAATTGCAGGAATGTCAGCAAAAGAACCATACCAACATTGGTGACAACCTCAACCAGATTTTAGCAAGGGTGGAGCAACCATTTGTGAAGGTTGAGACTGTGATAAAAAGGCGAGTGGTTACTTTCGCCACTACAACAACATCTTCACCACCACCACCTCCCACACATACTTTGGAGTCTGGTAAAACTTTAAACCATGCTGAAAATGCACAAACTAGTAGAGATAGAACTGCTAATGAAAGGAAAGAATTAGATGTTAAATCTGAATTGCCTTTGTCACAAAATAATTATTCTAATAATGCTAGTGATAAAGAAGAGCTGTGTGAAAATGCTTTTATTATACGTATGCCACAACTAGTGAATGAGTATGATGCTTTGGCTGTGGAACCAATTACTTATGCTGAACATAAAAGTTTGCTTCCTATTGCTACCGAAAAAAAAGAAAAGAAATTATTGTATTCTTCAAATACTTTGGGTTCTATTGAGTTTGATACTTTATATGCTCTTAGTAGTTTAGAAGAGAAACTTAAATGTGTTAAATTGCCATGGTTGTCTACTTGTACATATCATTTTATTGGAAAATATAATTGTAAAGGAGAGTATATGGTGCATCGTGTCTATATTTGTTCAAATCTGAAATCTCCTTGTATTGCGCAAAAGTATGATCAACCAAAGGATTGCAATTGCTATAATCTTGTCATGTCGAGTTTCCCTAGTTTTGTTATAAAGAAACATGTTAAATTTCAAGAAGGGGAGCAATGTTGGCTACTACCAACAACATTTCCTTCGGCTAATCCCAAACCGAGGACGGTTTGTTGTCAAGAAGGGAATGATGATGAGGACATGACACCATCGGATACGACCATTGTTTATAAGGTGAGCTCGTTCCTATATTTGCATAGTGATTTTTGGTACAATTCACTTGGTTCCACATGTACATGTCGTTATTTGAATGTAGGTACAAATGTGTCTCAACGTGCAAGTTCATCAAAGTTGAATTTTTGGTTCATCGGTAGTTCGACAGTGCTTCATTGGGAAGGCCATAACTCAGCCATCCGGAGTGCGATCGAGATCAATGAGCACTTGATGGAAAGCTTGTTTGATAAGCTTTCAAATAGATCTGGTCTCATCTCAATATCACATCAGCAAAGCCTCCAAACCATCAAAATATTCTGTCACTGTTTCTGCCGAGAGCTACACTATCGTCATGGGCTTGTTATTCATCCTTGGGACCTTGGCCCAAGTGGGAGCACACCCCAAGGACTTGGAGAACCCACCAAGAAAGCCCTTGGAAGTCCTCCTCCTTGGCCACCACCTTAGGAGGCCAGCAAGGACGTCCAAGCCAAGCCGGAGGCCCAGTCCAACTTGAGTTCGAGTCCATCTCGGGCTTTAGGACCAGCGTGTAGTAAAACGGACGTCCAGGTCGCATACGGACTCCGTTTTTTATGATCCATAGATGGATGGAAAGATACTTTCATAAGGAAACCAATGGAAGTGGTTCCACATCAAAATTCCATCAGAATCAATGGGAATCGTCGAAACAAGTTGATGTCCAGAATCTGTCACGGCGCTGCGTCATCGTCTTTTGGGCTGTTGAGCCTTGTAACGTGTTGGGACACCTTTAGGACATGAAGAGGGATCCTTGGACGTCCCTTAGGCTATATAATCAGTAGCCACCACCTACTTTAGGGTTTGGGTTTTGTTTTAGATCAATCTGTCATTGAACAGTCGCCGTTATCAGTTTGCAAGACCCCAACTTCGAGTGCTTAATCATTCATCTACAATTGTCACTTTAATTGAGTTGCTATTTATCTTGTTCTTGCTTGTGTTTTTCGATTTGCAGCAGGGATTAGCCTTCTTAGTGAGGTCAACCGGGTTGTGACACGGTTGATAACTAGAGGAGACGTGGTGCTAAGGTTGCAGGGTTCGGGTCTTTGTGATCTGAAACCAAATCAGTGTGTCGCTCTCCAAACAAATCGTTGTTTATCTTGAACCTGACGGAAGATTGGGACCCTCATCCCCATTAACAACCATGGTATGAGGTGCAGCTAACCATACCAGCCCGCACACAAGCACCTTTCTGGCAGGAGTGGAAGGTAGAATCCGAAGAGAAAACTCCTTGGGAGGCTACCCAAGTAGTGGCCTTTGAGGTTTTGAGTCGAATCTGTCAGCAGCATGGGGATACACTTACCAGTAGTGCCGCTAGTATGTTTCCTTGGGTGGATCCATCCATAGCAATATGGGAACAATGCAACCAAAATGCATTGATCTGAGATTAGGATGAGTGGGCAAACGGCTCTAGCCCTGCTATGAGTGCCATGTTTGTAGTGATGAAGATGTTTTGTACACGCCAAGACACTAGGAATTTTTGGTAGGAATCATACACCACTTGCATGGACAAGCTCATGAGAGTTGAAGCCGCACAACGTAAGCTCAAGAAGCATGTGCGCAGGCATAAGAAAGTAGCAAGTGAAGCCCGATGGGAATCTGACCAAGCCTATGTAGCTTTGGGCAATCTCCATACCTAAATGGAGCAAGTGGATCAACAAAGAGCAGCAGCCCAAGAAGCAAGAGCTGATGATCAAGCATTGCTTATAGGACTGCAGGAGTAGTTGGAGGCCACCCATGTCGAGGTGTCCATAGCTACACACCAGCGGGATGCAGCAAACAACCGTGTCTCTGCAGCAAGAATAGAATGAGATAGGCATCGTGCCATAAGTGCCACACAGGACCATGCTGAAAGGGGCTTATGTCAATAGCTTGCACAAGCTCAGCTTCGAGTGATGGACCTTCAGCATGAGGTGCACTATCTGAACAACCAGCTAAACCCAATCCTTGATGGGGAAGAAGATGGTCCAAATATGGAAGAAGATGATGATGAGGATGAGGAAAAAGTGGATCCAGAGGAGGGAGATGATCCTATCTCTGACCTCGACAGTGATCATAATGAGGATAAGATTGCTTAGTGGCTAGTGGAAATGCTTGATGTATCATCGCTATCTATGTAATGGACCTATAGTTTGAGATTGGTATTGGTGATTGAACTATCATGTAATATTGGTATTTGCATGTTATTTCATGTTTGGTTAAACACTAATGCAATTGTAGCTCATTTATCGGTGATCATGATTTGAATGTTAATGCGCTATGAGTCCGATAAGTGATCAAATTGGTGGTGTCATGTTGCGAGAATGAATTATTATGCCTCTATTCTTATTGTATGAATTTAAGATTCTCTCCAGTAATTTCAGTTTGGCATGATTATAAAATTCATCTGCAATCTCCTGACATCATCCAATAATCACTTATTGTTGCAACTTTACAGATGACTCGCACCCGTGCAGGAGCTAGTAGCAGCCATGATGGCAACGACGGTGACTTACCACCACCACCACCACCGTCTACTCAAGAGTTCTTTGCCCAATTCTTGGGGAGCCAAAGAACTATGGAGGAAGCTCTATGCCTCATTGCGCAGAACACAGCTCGTGCCCACCCACAGCAATAAGGGCCTAAGCCAAACCAGCACAGTACCTTTAAGGAATTTCTAGATACAAAGCCTCTTATCTTCAAGGTGGTAGAGGAACCGCTATAGGCGGACGAGTGGCTCAATACTATTGAGCAGAAGTTTTGTCTGCTAAGGGTCACCAAGCACTAGAAGGCTGAGTATGCGTCCCATCAGTTGCAGGGACCGGCAGGATTTGGTGGACACATTTCTTGTCCTCTCTACCTGCTAATGCACATGTAACATGGGAGCAGTTCAAGTTGGCCTTTCGGGGACATCACATTCCCCCAGGGCTAATGCGTATGAAGGCGGCTGAATTTATGAGGCTCACACAAGGTACAAAGACCCTTATAGAATATATGCATGCTTTTAACAACCTGTCCAGGTATGCTCCAGGTTTTATTGATACCGAAGAAAAGAAAATAGAGAGCTTCAAGCGGGGTCTTGGCACAAAACTGATGAAGACTATGGCCAATTCCAAGTGCACCACCTACAATGAGTTTATTAGTGATGCCTTGACCCAGGAAAACTATAACAATATGCATGCGGTAGCTAAGGGCCGCAAGAGGGCAATTGAGGCAGGTACCTCTGGATCTTCACAGTCCAGAGCTCCTATGATAGCTAGACCACAGTTCCACCCACATGCACCTAAGTTCAGGCCTCCACCACCAAAAGCTTAGAACAGCAAGCCTCAGAAGGTATTTCGTAAGGCGTTCACTATTGCCTTACCTAAAGGGAATGGTGGTCAAGGAATCTCCATAGGACCTAGGACCAATCAACCTTACTACAACAAAAATCAAGTGGGTCATTGGGCCAAAGAATGCTCCCACCCTAAGAAGAATGGCAATCAGAATCAGAACAATCAGAGGCAGGCGAACTCAAGGGCATGTCCTAGATACGTGCACTATACTGCTATTGAGGAAGTGCCCATAGGAGAAGTTGTCATGGCTGGTATGTTTCTTGTCAACAAGCATCCCGCTATTGTTTTATTTGATTTGGGAGCTTCTCATTCATTTATGAGCCAAGCATTTGCATCTAGACATGATCAAAAAGTAATTGAAGTAAGCAAGGGTGGTTATAATATAAGTTTAGCTGGGGCTACTATTTCTACAAATAAGATAGTCAGAAATGTGCTCATCTCTATATAAGAGAGGGAGTATACGATGGATTTGATAGTATTGCCCGGATTATCTTTAGATGTGATCTTAGGCATGAAATGGATGAGCGGTCATGGTGTTCTTATTGACACTAGCACTCGGACTGTTATGTTGAGAGAACCCAAGGGAGGAAATGCTTTTCTAGTACCACTCTCCCAAAATTTTGAACTCCAACACTTAGCTTGTGCTATCCAAACCACTACCCTTTACGATATCCAAGTGGTTTGTGAGTTTCCTGTTGTATTCCTAGATGAGTTACCAGGTTTACCACCTGATAGGGATGTGGAATTTAAGATTTAGTTAGTGCTATGTATGGCACCTATCTCAAGAAGGCCTTATAGGATGCCACCAAATGAGTTAGCAGAACTTAAAATTCAGCTACAAGATCTATTGGACAAAGGTCTCATTCAACCTAGTTCATCTCCATGGGGATGTCCAGCATTGTTTGTGAAGAAGGACAAGTCCTTGAGAATGTGTGTGGATTATAGGCCACTCAATGCTGTGACCATCAAGAACAACTACCCGTTGCCTCGCATCGACATCTTGTTCGATCAATTGGCAAAAGCAAAGGTATTCTCCAAAATTGACTTGAGATCAGGCTATCATCAGATAAAGATTAGGCCAGAAGATATACCTAAAACTGCTTTCTCCACTAGGTACAGCTTATATGAGTATTTGGTTATGTCTTTTGGACTAATGAATGCTCCTGCCTACTTCATGTACCTGATGAATTCAGTATTCATGCCCGAGCTCGATAAGTTTGTGGTCGTGTTTATTGATGATATATTGATTTATTCAGAGAATGAGGCAGATCATGTAGAGCATCTATGGATAGTTCTATCCAGACTAATGGACCATAAGTTATATGCAAAGTTTAGCAAGTGTGAATTTTGGTTGAGTAAAGTACCTTTCTTAGATCATATTTTATCAAGAGATGGAATATCGGTAGACCCATCGAAAGTATAAGAGGTAATGGATTGGAAGGCCCCGACTTCGGTTCATGAAGTTTAGAGTTTTCTAGGATTAGCAGGCTACTATCATCATTTCATTATAGATTTCTCTAAGATAGCTAAGCCCATGACTAGGCTACTTTAGAAAGATGAGAAGTTCTAGTGGATAACAGAATGTGAAGCAACATTTCACACCCTTAGGACTCTATTAACTACAGCTCCTATTTTAGCACAACCCGACATTGAAAAGCCTTTCGATGTGTTTTGTGATGCATTGGGTATAGGTTTGGGGTGTGTGCTCATGCAAGAAGGAAGAGTTATTGCATATGCTTCTCGACAGTTGAGAAAACATGAAGTCAACTACCCTACGCATGATTTAGAACTTACAATAGTTGTTCATGCATTAAAGATATGGAAACATTATTTGTTGGGCAATGTATGTCATATATATAGTGACCACAAAAGTCTCAAGTATATCTTTACCCAACCTGAGCAGAACATGAGACAACGAAGATGGCTAGAGCTGATTAAGGACTACAATTTGGAAGTGCACTACCATCCAGGGAAAGCCAATGTTGTAGCCGATGCACTTAGTCGAAAATCTCATTGCAACACTATGGAAGCATTGTTGGAAGATGGATTTAATTTGTTACATCCTGTTGTACTGCACAATATCACTATCAGTTGTTCACTTGAGAGCAAAATCATAGAACGGCAGAAGACAGATGTAGGTATATTTCACATCAAGAGAAAGATGCAAGAGCAAGAAACTAAGCATTTTAGATTAGATGAAAGGGGTGTGCTATGGTTTGAGGACCAACTTGTGGTACCAAAAGACCATGAGCTTAGAAGTCAAATTTTAGATGAAGCTCATTCGTCCAAATTGTCTATCCATCCGAGCAGTAGTAAGATGTATCAAGATTTGAAAACCCATTTTTGGTGGACTAAGATGAAGAAGGAGATCGCAGCCTATGTCGCTAGGTGCGATAACTATAGTAGAAATGATCGTGACATCCATGACACCATCAAGGCTAGGCACCACACTCAGGCGTAGTCCCATACCCCTGAGCGGTGGGGCAGGGGTGCCGCCTTGGATCATTTTGGCCCCTAAGTGTTTGGGGCAGCAATTCAGGTGGGCCCCTACCCCAGGTGATTCTAGCCTCCAACATACATCGCCAAGTACAACAGCGAGACCAACCTGTACCTTTGTCTTGAGGACTACCGCCTCACCATGACGGCCGAGGGGTCTAATGACGACATCGCCATCTAGTACCTTCCCTTGCTCCTATCAAGCTCAACTAGGGCTTGGCTCGAGCAACTCAAGCCCGACAACATCTGCTGCTAGCACAATCTTTGTTTGGTCTTCATTGGCCACTTCCAAGGTACCTACACCTACCTAGGTAACTCATGGGACCTCCGCAACTATGGGCAGGGGGCTAACTAAACCTTCCACTAGTACATCCAATGCTTCTTCAAGAAGAGTAATGAGCTCCCCAACATCACCAATGCCAACATGATCAACGCCTTCATCTGTGGCATGACCTGCAAGACTCTCATCCACATGCTCAGCTATGAGACCCCACACACGACGCAGGAGCTCCTAGACATTGCTACCTATTACACCACTGGTGAGGAGGTTGTCTAGGCCAACTTCAGCGGCAAGGCCAAGACCACCAACCACCTTGGTGGTGGAGACGGTGACAATGACCCCGCCTCATCCCAGCGCCGCCATGATAAGAGGAACAAGGTACAAGAGTGATGTGGGGAGGAGATGGTGGCTGCATCAACCACACCACTAGACCTTAGCCCCACGGGTGAGGCATATGCCTAGAACACTTCGAGAAGTCGCTCAAGGCCCCCTACCTATTCCATGGGTGTCAAGCAAAGCACCTCCTGAAGTTTTATGCTACCATGAGTGTCTACATCCATGGCACCCTTGGCCAATAGGGCAAAGCCTAGAAGCCTGCCTTGAAGTCTGGTGACCCAGCAGACGGTGCCTAGGAGGAAGACACTGAGTTTCCCTAGGCTGAGCATTGCCTCATGATCTTTAGCAGCTCCTAGGACTATGAATCCCACTAGTAGCGCCGCATCACCGAGCAGGAGGTGAACGCCATTCACACCCTTGCCACTTCGATGTGGCTCTAATGGTCCTAGACGACCATCACCTTTGACTAGGAGGATCATCCTGATCATGTTCCACACTTGGGGCACTACCCGCTCATGGTTAGCCCAATCATGGGCACCACGTGCCTCACCAAGGTGTTGATGGACGGGGCTAGTGGCCTCAACATATTCTACACTAGCACCCTTGAAAAGATAGGCATACTGCAGAGCAGCCTATGCCCTAGCAAGGCACTATTCTATGGGATCATCCCAGGGAAGGTGGTCGTGTCCCTCGAGCGTATCTAGCTCAATGTCACTTTCCACAAGGAGCCGCTCACCTTTGAGGTTGTCAACTTCCCCGACATCTACCATGCTCTCCTAAGTCGGCCATGCTTCACCAAGTTCATGGATGTCTCCAACTGCCCCTACCTGAAGCTTAAGATGCCTGGCCTGAAGGGGGTCAACACCGTCGAGGGTAGTGTCGAGCAAGCCTACTACTACAAGTAGGACTGCATCACACAAGCGGCCATGCTCATCGCCCCCTGTGCTCCTAATGGTCTCAGCCACGACACAAGAAGGGTGCTGATGGAAGGAGCAGCCAAGGCGGCGGCAGTGCTTGACCGATCGAGCATCGGCGAAGCAGACATGACTCCTAGTGGTAGTGGTGGCCTAGCTGGCCCCTCCATCCAAGCGCTCGGGCCCCCACTAGGGATTGACCCGATTAAGGTGAGTTTTGAACTTTCCCCATGAGGGAAGGCCATCATCGAGTCATCTGCCTAGAAGCACCATCTCTCGAGCTAGTACCCGCCTACTGACCTCCTTTGCTGGACCACCTCTCCAATAACAAAAACCAAGATAAGTCCTATCCTCCTGACCTTCTTGCTTCACTTGACTTCACTATTGCCTCCTTAAACCCAACCAAGTCCAATAGTATCTCGGCTACGCTAAAGGATCGACTGAGCTAACCACTTGTTACCCTCTATGAAGGTGAACCGTAGCTTGGGGCTCCCGAGCGAGGCGAGGACTAGATGGATAGACCAGGAGGAATGAGCGAAGGGTAGGCAACATGGTACTAGAACAACCCTAGATGCCATGTTACCATCTATGTCCCATATCCCTTCTCTTGTGTTCATTTCTCATTTGCAGCTATCTCTGTCTCCTGATCCTTAATCGGATCACACCTCCTAGCTGCACGCTGGCATGAGACCCCTTAGAAGGGGCATTGCTAAGGGTTCTAAGGCCAACCCAATGGGCTTCAAGGCTGCTTGAGGCATCTAAAGTGTGAGGGACGCCAATGGTCAGGCACCAGAGGCCTTAGCTAGATGCTTAGAAGCAAAGCTAGTTGATCATCACATGATGTCCAAATACTAACCCAGAGCCACTCATGGTGATGCACTAAGGGAAGCAGGGAGCCCCAAGCACTGATAGATGGGCTTGGGAACTATATGAGTGGCTCAGCCAGGAAGCCAAGGATCTCCCATCTAGGGGACATGACTGGGGCATGAAATGACTATAGACCTGGGGTTCTCATGGACTCACCCGCTAGTAGCACAGGCACAGTGATCTTGGCCACCAAGGCCATTGTTGTAATAGCCCATCCCAACAAGGGACCTAAGTCTCTGAGCATGACTCATGAGTAGTGAGAATACAAATGAAAGTAATTTTATTTCATTAATAGGGAACGACCCGATTACAATATACGGTGGCAAAAACCGCTACAAACACCACCGCCCTAATGGCAAAGGCCATGGATGCTCGGTCGATACTCTCGATAGAGCTTCCACGGCACACAAACGGGCATAGTAAAGGCCGAGCTGGCCACCCACCCCATCGGTGCCCCATGATGCGCTAAGGTCGGGAGACGCCTCCACACCTACCGACCTTCGCTCAGAGCCAGCAGACCTTGATTGGGCTCACCAGCATGAAGGCCTAGTGAGTCCCTAGACCGCTGGCTCTTCTACTGATAAAATGGAAGGACCCTAGCGAGTGGCGATCGACATCGCTAGGATCCTCCCATCTTCTAGGGAAGGATAGTGGGATAGGGACTCGTAGAGCCTCAACACACGGGAAGCATTGGTGCTGGCAACATGCAAGGGGGGACCCGTGGTCGCCAGGGCCACTGGTCGCACTAGAGGCACTAGAATCCCAATCAACATCGTGGTTCTGCACCCCCTCCATGCCACGCCATTGACTTCCCACTATTAGAAATATCCACTTCTATGACGAATAGATTTTGTCACTAAAGGAGCCAAATTCATCATAATTTTAGTTTTATGACGAAAACTGATTTGTCATAGAAGTCACATCACTCTTGCATATCTATGATGAATCTGATAAAATCGTCATAGAAGTGCCTTGATCTATGATGAAAAATGGATCATCATAAAACTATTTTGGCATGCATGGTAGGGGGCTACCACACTGGTGGGCACTTCTATTGGAGATGCTTTCCACGTGTACATGCTATAGCTGGTTGTATAGGAGATGGTTCAAGTACGTGTCACTTTCTTATTGCACAATGTGGCCATCTTTGGTTCTTACACATTTCAGGTTTTTATTGGACCACATGTCGTTTCCCTATTGTTCCACATGTTAGTTTTCTACTAGCACATGTGTCATGTTACTGTTGGATCACGTGTCACTTCTTCATTGGACCACGTGTCATATTTTTATTAGTCCACGTGTTCATTTCTTATTTGACCGTGCATCACTATGCTATCCGTCCACATGTTGTATTTTTATACATCCATGTGGCTTGATGATTTCCTTCCATGTGTCAGATTTTTAATAGCCCATGTGTCATGCCCTAGCTAATTCACCTATCATGCACTGGATCGTCCATGTGTCGCATTTTATTTGATCATGTGGCATGTCCTGGTTCTACCGCGTGGAGTACAATCAATTCGTCATAGAACTAATTTGAGATCGTCACTACTGCATAGACTAACTACAAAACTATTTAGCCTGGCAATCAAATAACAATAATTTACATTTCACACGTCAGCAACGAACCACTGACAGAGTATCACTACATTAAACCAGCATATGAGTCCACCTATCAAATCGGCACATGAGTCCATACATCAAACCACAAATGTACATTGCATCAAGCCATAGGAGTTGAAGACTGAGAGTTACTAGAAGAGCTAAAGCGCGTGCATAGCTTACAGAGATTATTGTACTCCCTCTATTGCCATTTCTTGTATTCCTCAAGCTCGTTTTTAGTCTTTTCTATCTTCCTCTTTAGTTCATCCACTTGATTGATGAGGGCAGCGAATCTTTTCTATTTAGTAGCAAGCTATTGCCGAAGCATTCTCTCCACCGATGTCTCTGTTCTGGTGGAGCTTGTTTGGATACCAACATTCTTCAAAAAATGGTTGTTGCTACTTCCCTGGGAGGGGGCCTTACCTTGGTGGATGTCGAGGACCTTGCAAACAACATCAACACTAGTAATAGGTTCTACTTGCATAGTTTCCATAGCTTCCTACAAAATTCAATCAGTAAAACATTAGGTTACAGATAGTGTAAAAGGACTTCAATTGAAAACCCAAGAGATTGATTCATAACAAGTAATGCATAGGTCTTCTTTAGCATACTACTGATAGAGATTACATATGCTTTAGTAGATTTTAGTAGGTTTCCATAACACTAGGCTCTTGCTATGTTTCCTTCTTTTATGGCAATGGCTTCAGTAGATTTCAAGGGAAGCAAAAGAAGGTACTTACTACTACTGCTCTTGCAACATCTCTCAGGCCATGTTTTGTACTAGTATGGAAGTCCCTGAAGACTTCCACAACAATAACAGCTTCATCAGGTGGACAATTTTCTTCTTCAAGTCCTTGATGTTCTATAGCATTCCTCTTGTTCTCCTTCTGTTCACATTGCATTTGAGTTTTGGTTTATATTTATATAAAGGCAAGAGTAACAATAAGACACAACCATCACTTACAAATTTTTGCATCTAGACAACATAGGAGCGAAATCCTATAGCCTAGTGGTACTTCACTTTTGCATGGTTTCACTTGTTCTTCTTAGATGTTTTCTATAGCTTCAGTTGTGTTAGACTGCAGCACAAGTAGACCATAGCAAGACTAGATAGGAAATCTATGGGTTCACACACTTTGTTCTTAGCACTAAACCAAATCTTGACAAGTTCACACCACTATGCTTTGTTCATGGATGAGACAGGAGAGGTCATATGGATCTGATTAGCAAGGATGCCATTGAAGTATGTTCTCTTCAACCTATAGCATTCCTGCCATACCACAGACTGCATTACATTCTGGCAAGCTTTTTTTGTTGGTGAGTGAGCATCATTAATGCATAGCCTTCCCTACACATAGTAGTGTGAATGAAAAGTAAATCCATTAAAGTTGCTCAAAGCAGAGTTGAATGTCAAGAGGGGATACCATACAGACATTTTGGCTTTCCACAAATCTTGTGCAATAGACGGCGTCGGGCTTCTCCCCCTTGTATTCTTTCCAATGTGTTAAAATTGGTACTTCCTTCTTGACTACTACACCTGCCTCTAAGGCAAACTTGGAAGATTGCACTAGATCATGTGGCCTTCTGTTCCCCTCAGCAATAGAGATGCGCATCCTCGCTCCTCCTAGTGATTTGCTCATTTTATCAAGCATAATTCCATGAGTTTGAGGCATCGGCTTCCTCGCTCTTCCCGACAATGGTACTACACAATTTTCATACAGTCAGATTGTTAGAAAAGTTACATGGATATCAAATAGCTAGTGCAAATTGATTGATAGACATCTATAAGGTAATTCCAACCTAGGCAACTTTCATCATTTTGTGGGTGGGGGAGATAGGAGTTTGCTGAGAGGGCTCCTCTCAGCATGGCTATCATCATCTGGCCATGAGGAGTCTCTCTCAGGGCTTGATAGGGTGCCATCTCGACCAATGTCTCTAGTCAATTAATGAACTTAGAATTGATCCCTGGGTCCAGGTGTTGGTCGTGATGGAGAATTATGTTAACCTACTGCTGCTACCTCCACCCTTTTGCCAGCAGAAGACCTCCAAGTACAAAATCCATGAGGAGCCTCTTTTTGGTGGTGTTGACCTCACTTGCTTGCAGAGTCTTTGCCCAGGACTCATGGCAGCGCTGCCTTTTGTCCTGCTGGCAGAGCGTCCTCTATGGCTTCTTTGACTTAGACACTGAAATTGGAGATACAAACTTAAGCAACAAACATATACAAATTCCAATGATATCCAAATAGTAAAGCATTACATGGCTACCTACCCTCCCCCACCCCCTCCCCCTCAGAACTAAATACAAGATAGAACAAGCACCTCATCAGTTGATAGGGGCATTGGCTCATCTTCTAAATCTGAATCTATTTTATCTATATCATCAAATCTCTCAACTACCTCCCCTGGTTTAGGGATATATTCCAAATCTTCACCATGTCTACCCTTTGTGCTTGACTTTTATGCCTTTGGAAACACATGTTTTGGGCCCAAACATCATATTCTAAGTTCTTCCATCTTTCTATGATTCCTTGTGATTTATGCATCCCGTGCTCATTCATAAGCAGTTAGTGGCTATTCATCTAGATTACAAAGACATTTATTAACTAACGTTCCACGGAATGTCAACATAGTAGAGTAAGAGTATGCAAATAAGTGCCTAACTAGTAACTATAGCTTATACGAAAGTCATTAATCCAATAAAGCACATGTCAGCTACACTCAACTATAGGAAATGTGTAACCCCATTACTATCTACATATCCTTGATTCAGCCACTATAGTAGAGTACACATCATAAAAGGAATTTGGGTACCTCTTCCTCTATGTTCCCAGGCTTTGCTTTGTTGTTGGCACTGCCGTCCTATCATCATGGTTGTGGAGCTAGTGCAACCAGCGTTGACGAAGAGGTAATAGATCTGCCTCCGGCTAGGGATTAGATCTAGTCAATCATGATAGGTGCCAAGCTCGATAGGGTATCTAGATCTGGCTTGTACCATCATCAAGGTGGTCCTTCCACCATCAGCTGATCGACCTGCTATCGATGAATCAAAGGGGGTTCGACTCTGGCTAGCGTTCAGAAATATATAAGAGATGGTGTGGCTAGAGAGTGGAGAGGGAGTCGAGCTGTTGTTCCAATGGCACCTAGGGACTAGAGCGGGGTGATAGAGGGGAGTGGCTGGAGAGTGGAAAGGGAGGCCATGGGACTACGATTTGGAGCTGGAGGAGAGACAGTGCTTTTGGAGAATGGAGATGGAGGAGGAGATGGTGACTCTTTGTGCTTTTATGTGGCCATCACATTACCACAAATGCCCTTGTCTGAAATGGATGGTGTGGTAAATCTATTTTCATGCAAAGGGCAAAAGAGAGACATCTAATTTTTGGTGCGTGTTGGTGGGACCGCTCAGCGCGGTGCAAAATCAAATTTTTGGGCAGGCAGACCGCCCCATCTGCTTATTAGAGACCAGAATTTTGGGCAGTAATCGCTTTTTATGCAAAATGCTGTTAAGCTATATCCACTTATACAGCCTTGCATGATCCTTGGAGTCATTTTATTTCTGGTTTGTGACGGGTAAGTCTAGCTGAGTACCTTCTCGTACTCAGGGTTTATTTCCCATTGTTGAAGATGGCACTATTTATCATGGTTATTGCAAGAGTTGCTTCTATCCCGCTATGGATGAGGAGTAAGCTTTGGGCAGGCTTCTTTATTAATCCCTCTACATGCTTTTGTGGACTGTGATTGTATGTTGGCACTGTATCAAACTATGTTGGCAAATGCTACTTTCAAACTTAATTTGCTTCCGCTTTTATCTATTAAACTTGGTTTGTAATAACTCTGTTTCATACTCTGATGATGGAAATGTATCTGTGAACTTTATGTAATATGTGACATGTATGTTGAATCATGTACGATCTTGGTTGTTATAAATTGTTTATCGAGACCCGTCATGGTACTCAACGGACTACCGGGTTTATATGGGTTCAAGTATGATAGTGCGATTGCTTGCAGGCTGCCATTGTACTTGTACTCTTATAAATTGGTCGGTTCTGCGACAGGTTGGAGCCAAAATAAACAAGATTCAGGGGATAGAGCCAAAGCACCAACTAGGGATTCAGTTGATAAAGCAATGACATGATTTGCAAGGAAAAAGTTCTAAAGCTAGGGTAGATAGTGATTAGCATTGCACCAGATCATCTGTAGAAGAAGGAGCAATGAGATCTAACAAGGATTTTCGAGCAGGGTCCTCCCACATAGGAGCGGGATAACCACGAAACATGCAAGCATTCAAGGGAACTAAGCTTGGGCCTAAGGTCAAGCAAAGGCATGGATAAAGGTCTTCATAGCGCAACGTTCAAGGCTAGCAACCACGTGTACAGGCTTAGACTCCTAAGAGAGAACTCAATTGGAAACGACAACCATGAGATTATCAAAACTTGAACGCTATTCCAGGATAGCACTCTTCCACACTCGTATGCTTATCGAGGACAAAAGGGGTAACTGCTATGGCACTACCTAGATAATGAGCATCCACACCTACATCATGGTCTTAAGCAAGCATTTTGAAATACTCAATCCAATTAGCTTAAGCGACTATTACTAAGCACAAAGCTCGTACATAACAAGTAGTCACCTACAACAACACCACTACACATATCATGCAAACACATGATGGTAAGGCACTGATATCTTTTATTTCCTTCTTTCTGAGTAGGTGGATATCTCTACAAAACAAGTTTTACTTACATTTAGCAATTTAGTTTTCAAAGGGGTGAAGTTTTTGCTAACTACTAACTTGTCATATATTTCCTTTCAAAGCAAACCTACCAGGCAAAGCTAATCACACACTATCTTCAAGCACAACTATTCAAACATCATGGAACAAGGCATTCTGCCTAGCTTCACATAGGGAAGATAGTAACATCACATTGATCACAAGTTACTTAGTATTAGAACAAGATGAGGGAAGCATATTTATGCACAAGCACAATCATAATGCATGCTCGTCCTATTTGTCCTCATAAAATTACCAGCCTAAGGTGGCAATCACATTCTATGTCGGTGGCATAACACATACTCTCTCGATATATAGCTAGTCATCAGCTACATTCAATCTATATATTCATGGTTAGCGTACCTATAGGCAAATTCATTGCAGCCCATCCCCACAAGAGATAAATAAGCACACAATGAAAGCAATAAACTAAGATACTCTCCATATATACATCCCCAGACATATATACTTCGGTATCCATAGCTACCCAACAGATATACCCACAATTAAGTACCTTCATATATACATGTGTGTAACACGTAAATATTCCAGTAACCATAGCTAACTCTCCCCTAGACCGACAGTTGGACGGTCATGCTCTCACAACTCACACTTACCTGGTTGTAGAGGCAATTGATCCATACATTACCATTCAAGTGAACGGCATCCATACAATAGCACGCCGTATGGATGACGAAAGTAAAAATTGCAATAAAGTACATCCCCCAAAGTTAGTACATAGATAGCCACCTAATAGTCCTTAACTGGGCATAAAGGAGGATGTCGCTAGCATAGTTTTGCAAATTAGTTTTGACAAATTTGCATGTAGCTAAAGTTTTAGTTAAAATAGGCTTTTTAAAACCAAAACTTTGTTTTTAAAACTATGTACATGATAGTATTATGCTTAATCTTTCTCTGATGCCAGCTGTGACAGAACCGCCCAATTTATACAAGATCAAGTATGGCTGTCCCCACTAACACATTGACATACACATACTTTCACTTATATAAACCCGGTAGTCTGTCGAGTGTCATGAAGGACCTTGGTAAATCAACATCACAACCAAGATCGTATGATTAAGCAAATACACATCACCTACGCAGAGTTGTAGTGGAAATAATATTACAAATGGGTTCACAAATAATAGTACAAGTTTAGGTTTCAAAACCAATTAGTGAAAACAACATAGCTTGCAAATGATTACATTAATATAAGTTCCAAATACATTGCTAGCATAAGTGACATTCTCAGATAAAAGCATATAGATGAGAAGTAAATATAGAGTCATCGAGCCCACCGGCGGTTAGCCACCATCTTCAGCAGGCCAAGAACTTCACCTGCAACATGGTGGGATAAACCCTGAGTACTCGAATGTACTCAGCTAGACTTACCCGTCATAAACCAGAAATAAAGTGACACCAAGGAGTATGCAAGGCTTTATAGGTGGAGCTAGCTTGACAACATTTTGCATAAAAGCCAAGAGTTGAGCTATACTTTTACAATTCAGTAACCAAGTTAATTATAGCTATTCATCTCTATATTAGCAACTAACCTATGCCAAACATATGGGATATCATTTAGTAATAGGCAATAGTAACCATAGCCAGTATAATGTTGTAGCATCATCATCATCATTATAACCATCAAGTTCAATTAAGGTATTCTACATTGCCGCTGCTCAGTCAAGTTCTCACTATCTGGGAGAGACGGCGATTTGAATCAATTCCTATCTAGCTAGAGGGGTATTCCTAACAAAAACCCAGGTCTACCAGCCATGGTAGCATGAGATCACCTTTGGTACAACTCAAGAATCACGGTTCTGAGCAGCACCGCACCCTCAGGGAGTCCACTCTGCCAGGTGGTCAATCTCACCTAGGACTTACGCCAATGGCTCCCCGCACATCCTTACTACCGCCAGGGTGCACACTTTCACTTCCCATTCTTTTGGCCTAACTTGAGCTACTCGGCTTCGTGGTCGAAACAAGTTATCCGACCAACTAAGTGATAGGCATGCGTTCAACATGACATGAGGACGTACAGCGAATCGGTCCTTAAACGACATAGACGGGGATAGATCCACACCCAAGACCTCCATGTCTTGTTGCTTCTCTATCGACATCTCGCCTGGTCCCCATTTATTATTAACACGTGGTTATTTCCATGATAGCAAATATAGCCAACCGTGCTTTGATATCCACCTATATCTCACAGGTGACAGGAAATCACCTGACTTCTACCGGTCTAAGCATCGCTAAGCATACATTCGATCCTAGACCTACATAGGGTTCAAGGTATATTTCTGGACAAGGTAGTTCTATGCATCAAGTGGTTCCAATCAACTCTTATAACCTAATGCATCAAACATAAAGAACTCAATTGATATTTATAAAAATGTAGGAGGCTTAGAATGCTCCGGGGCTTGCCTGTGATCCAACACTAGGTTAGAGTTTGTTAGACGACACTCGCTAGGCGAGTATCTCCCATCCTAGCACTTGTCCAGTCCTTCCATCTTCAGGATAAGTCCACCATACACCGTCTTCGGGTTCGGCTCCAACATCACATCCTTCACGTGGTTCATCTAGCGTACCTAGATGAGATGCAAGATGCAAGATGCAAGTGCATGAATAAAAGAATGGCAATACGAGATGCATCTCATAATCTATTATAGAAAGATAGTAAGCATATCAAGCATGGTACACAAGATAACTTGAGTTCAGATATTGCACCCATGCATCGATTAAGAACTAACCAACATGTTAAGCCCAAAACAAGAGCAAGCTAAAGCAATCACCTAGCACATGTATAGAAATCTAGGCAGCAGCACAGATAACACTTGTTTTACCCATAACTAGAGATCCAAACATCCAAAGAAGGTGATCCTAGACTTTATGGAAAGCTAATGAAATTTCCTACAACATTGTTATTATCACCAAAAGCTTATTCCAAAGCTAACTAGGTCAAACATACCAATGTTTTAGATCTACACAGAACTAGGACAGAAAAGTATTAGTAGTTTGAAAACGGCATAACTAGAGTTACAGACATCAAACAAGCATTAACCTTAACTTTCTAGAAAGATTATTAAATTATCTAAAACATGTTTATTAACATCACAAGGTGATTCTGACATTAACAAGGTCAATCAAGCAGAATTGAGCACCTCTGTCCAGACTTGGACAGATTCTGCCATGCAACTTCATAAGCTTATAACTGGAGTTGTACTAATCCAAAAGACATGAAACAAGACAATATGGAAATATTATGAAATTGTATACAATTCATATTTAATCATCCCAGCATGATTCTCAAGTTAAAAGGGTCAAACAGTCATATTTATCAAATCTGGTCCAGAAATACCAGAGAACTACAATTTCTGAAGGCCAACTTAGAACAGTCATAACTCACAAACTATTTGGCCAAATGCCATGAAAATTTAACAAACGCTAGTTAAGTGAGTTATCTACAACTTTCTTATTATCATCTTAATATGATTCTATAGATAACAAGGTCAATTAATCCAATGAATGCATCTCTATCTAAAACATGGACAGAAACTGACATGCCACTTTAAACAGCTATAACTAGATTTCTACATGTACAATAAATGTGGTTCTGGACTTTTTAGAAAGCTTCGCAAATTCTAAACAACTTTGTTATAAACACCGAAACCTAATTATACTACTAACAAGGCCCCACAATACCAACAATGCAACCCTGTCTGGATTTGGGCAGAAACAGCCATAGAGATTTAAGCAACTATAAATCAAGATCTACTTAACCAAAAATCATGATATTTAGCTTTTTGAAAATATTAATAAAAGTACTACAACTCATGTATTGTCATCAAGTCATGATTTATAACTTAACTAAGCCAATTAATTCAAACATACAGGCCTATTCAGCATAGGAACAAAGCAACACAGGGCATTTGTTATTTTTATAGATCTTAAACTATCAAGCCTAAACTTCTGAAATTTTTACCAGACATCAAGCATCACCTGGGTAACACTCCATCGAAATTTAACATTTATTTGAGCACCACAACTGCAGTTATGAAAAAGACAAGACATAACTAGTATTAAGAACCTAACTGCATAAATCTATTTTTACAGCAAAATATTTAAACTAAAACATGCCATATTATAGATCTAATGCATAGACAATTTCACAAGGATTCCAAAAAGTACTCACTTACTATTTTACGATATTTCTACTAATTACTATGAAGTTTCAAACTTGATCATCCAAATCTGCCAAAATCAAAAGAAAAGGAATGTAAATCTTGCATCGGGGACCCTGCAGTAAACACAAATTAAATTCCATCGAAGAGATACTCATGAGCACTATTCATATGAGTCTATGGTTCGTAGTTAGACCCTTCCCTTATGTCGAATTGCTGCGTGTGGTCCTTGACGCTATTCCAACGGGGAAGGTCGTCGGGACTGGACGGTTCAAGCAGCCAGGGTCGCTGGCGATAGCGGAGGAAGGGCACTGGGGCAGGCCGCGCCCGTGGCTGGCACTAGCTCGGCCCAAGCTGGCCACCGGTGGCATGGCAATGAAGCTCCCATGGGCGGCCATGGCTGTAGGACAGCACGTGCAGCAGCGGCATGGCGAGGGGCAGCGGCATGTTTGGCAAAGCGGTGCAGGACAAGGGAGGAGGCGATGATGGAGCTAGCAGCGGCCTTATCGGGGCATGACTACGTGAGAGTGGTAGTGAAGGAATGAGTGGTGTCCACGGACCTCTAGCAGCAGCAGCATGGTGCCAACTTGGAGAGGGAGCAGGAGAGGGAAGGGGAAGGGAGAGGGAGAGAGTGGAGAGGAGGGTGCCGGTCCTTTACATGTGCATGGCAAGGTGACAAGCTGGCAGCCATGCAAGCAACGAGGGTGCCACGCCACCTGTAGCACCTAAGCATCGGTCGGCCATGCTGCTGCTTTAGCTAACTAAGAAGGAAAAATCTAATACTACCTCAAACATACCATAGAAACTTGCTTTTCATCCCTCCATAACTCCTAAACCAGTTAGTTTTGGCACAATCCATAGTAATCAAAGTTGTAGAGCTATGCGATATCTATAACTTTTCTTAAAGCATCAAAGTCTAATTTGGCCTGGTTGGAGAGATACAAGGATCTAAAGTGGGGTACACGAAACTGAAAACTCAGTTTCAGTCCATTAGGGACTTAGCCAAATTTTGAGCTCTAGAAATAGCAATACATTCACTTTTGGAGGCCATGATAGACTAATTTAGAGACTAAACTAGCTCTTAACCCCTAAACAAAGTTTGTTCTACTCCATTCAAACTTCAACTTTTATTTAAGGTGCAACTCCATGCAAGCACTGTAAGCCACAGTTCAAACTAAGTCAAAGTAGCATCATGGTAAAGCTTAAATTATCCTTTTTGATCTATTGAAGCATTTTCTGGCCACTGGCTGAACATGAACCCTTCATAACTTTTTTTCATGAGTGTAAGTAGAGTTGTTTGAGCAAGGTTGCAATGTTTGTTTGTCATCACATGTTCTCATTCACCTAATAAAGCAATTCAAGTAAGGACATAACTTGTCATTCCATGTGACTTCTTGAATCCAAACTTCATGAAACTTTTTCAATCATCCATGTGGGTGGAAATTGATGTGAGGCACATGAAAGAAGCACCTTCAACATTACTTAGGTATATATCTAAAAAGGCCAATATGCAAGCAAAGGTATGTTGCCCAAGTTTAAGTTGGAGCTCACTCTTGTAGATTTGATCTTAACACCTTCACCACCACTTAACATGTCATGTTTGAGCTCAAACCCATTGCTTAACTTGTGACAAACACCTGAGGTGTTACAGAATAGGCTCAGGCATTTGGTAAACCTCAAGTATGGCATACCAAGCAAACAACTGATAGAAAGTAACCATCGGCTAATATCCAAATGGCTTTTCTATTCCCATCAGAATTCAGAGTCATTGGTGAGAGCCAACAACCGATCCAAGCAGTCGGCTTTGAAAACCCGTATTAATGGATAATCCAATAGATGGTACAGATGGCAAACTAGGACATGGCTTCACGTCAGCTGATGAATTGGAAGAAGTAGATATTGGTCCTAGAGATAGACTTAGGCCGACATATATAAGTGCCAAGTTGGATCCAGAGTATAAGTGAGAATTAATTGATTTATTAAAGGAATTTAAAGACTACTTTGCTTGGGAATACCATGAGATGTCTGGTTTAGACCAGTCAATTGTTGAACATCGGTTGCCAATCAAATGTGGATATCGACATTTAAACAAGCTCCGAGAAGATTTAACTCGAACATAATAAAAAAGGAGACTGAAAGGTTACTGGAAGCAAAATTTATCCGACCATGTTGATATGCAGAGTGGATATCGAATGTTGTCCATGTATATAAGAAGAATGGAAAACTGAGAGTTTACATCGATTTTAGGGATCTGAACAAAGCCACACCCATGGATGGTTATTCGATGCCAATACTGATATGTTAGTAGATGTAGCAACCAGGCATAAGGTTATTAGCTTCATGGATGGTAATGCAGGGTACAACCAAATTTTCATGGCTAAAGAATACATAGCAAAGACTGCTTTTAGGTGCCCCAGCGCAATCAATCTGTTCGAGTGGGTTGTGATGACCTTTGGTCTGAAGAATGCCGGTGCAACTTATCAAAGGGCGATGAATTACATTTTCCATAAGTTAATCGGCAGGATTGTTGAAATCTACATCAATGATGTGATGATAAAATTCAAAGGGTACAAAGAGCACCTGGCTAACTTGCGTGAGACTCTAGAATGCACAAGAAAGCATGGTTTAAAGATGAATCCTAATAAGTGTGTTTTTGGAGTATTAGCTGGACAATTCTTAGTGTTCATGGTCCACGAGAGAGGAATCGAAGTTGGTCAGAAGAGCGTGAAAGCAATTGATGAGGCAGTTCCCCCGACTACCAAAACAGAGTTGCAATCTCTACTTGGTAAGATTAATTTCATTAGAAGATTCATTTCAAATTTGTTGGAAAGGATCCTGCTGTTTTCTCCCTTATTAAAGCTAAAAAATGATCAAGAATTCAAGTGGGGTGACATACAATAAAGGGCGTTTGAAGAGATAAAAGAATATATGAAGTGTCCACCTGTGCTAGTCCCTCCTTAGCAAGGTAAGCCATTTAAGTTGTACATATCAGCTGATGACAAGATAATTGGATCAGCCTTGATGCAAGAATTTGAAGGAAAAGAGAGTTGTTTTCTATCTGAGTAGAAGACTACTAGATCCAGAGACAAGATATTCTCCCACCAAAAAGTTATGCTTGTGCTTATATTTCTCTTACACTAGATTGCGACACTACTTATTATCGGCCAAGTGTATAGTTGTTTCCAAGGCTGATGTGGTTAAGCACATATTATCAATGCCAATAATGAATGGAAGAGTGGGAAAGTGGATTCTTGTGTTATCGGAATTTGACTTGAAGTACGAATCGGCTAAAGCAGTCAAAGGACAAGTAATGGCCAATTTTGTCACCCAGCATCATAAGCCAAGCATTGGTTATGTAGAACTGATGCCTTGGACGTTATTCTTTGATGGGTCATCATGTAAGCAAGGTGGTGGCATTGGTATTGTTATTATTTCACCTCGGGGGGCAAGTTTTGAGTTTGCTCTTCCAACTGAGCCAATGATTACTAACAATCAAGTGGAGTATGAAGCTATTCTCAAGGGACTCCAACTTCTTCATGAAGTAAAGACTGAAGCAATTGAAGTGTTTGGAGATTCACAGTTAATCATTAATCAGCTAATCAGCCTATATGAGTGCAAAGAAGAGACTTTGAAAGAATACTATGATGAGTGTCAAAAGTTACTCAAGGAGTTTCTTCATATCTCTTTCCAACATATTCTGAGAGCACAAAACCAAGAAGCTAACTGTCTAGCTCAAAGTGCATCAGGATATTGTGTGTTTCAAGAAGTCTTGAGTAGTGAAACCACAAGTGATGAATGGAGAGTCAAAATAGTCGATTACCTTAGAGATCCGTCTTAGAAAGTTACCAGAAAGCTAAGGTATAAATCAGCTAAGTATGTTTTGTTAGATGATCAGTTATACTATAAAATAGTCGATGGGGTGTTGCTCAAATGCCTAAACTAGGAAGAAGCTAAGGTGTTGATGGGTGAGGTGCATGAAGAGATATGTGGAGCTCATCAATCGGCTTATAAGATGAAAGGGATTATCCGCAGAGCTAGATATTTTTGGCTGACGATGTTGGAAGATTGTTTTGAATATTACAAGGGGTGCCAGGACTATCAATATTTTGGTAATGTCCAGAGATTGCCTGCCTCGGCCATGAATCCAATAATCAAGCCATGGCCGTTTCTAGGCTGGGGAATTGATTTAATTGGCCAGATTTTTCTGCCTTCAAGCAAAGGACATAAGTTCATATTGGTAGCAACAGATTACTTCACTAAATGGGTTGAGGCAATTCCTTTGAAGATGGTAACCTCAAAGAACATGATTGATTTTGTCAGGGAACACATTGTGTATCATTTTGGGATTCCTCAAACTATAACTATAGATCAAGGAACAATGTTCACATCAGAAGAGTTTGGGGATTTTGCTGCTAGTATGGGGATCAAGCTACTAAATTTCTCTCCTTACTATGCCTAGGCTAATGGCCAGGCAGAGGCATCCAACCAGATTATGATTAAGCTGATCAAGAAAAAGATCAAGGAATAGCCAAGGAAGTGGCATTCGACACTAAATGAGGTGTTGTGAGCATATATGATGGCCTGCCATGGATCAATTAAAATGTCACCTTATGAGCTTGTGTGTGGCCATAATGCAGTTCTTCCTTGGGAAGTTTGGACTGGATCGAGGCGTGTTACACTACAGAATGATTTGTCAACCAAAGTCTACAAGAATCTTATGATAGATAATTTGGAAGACTTGAGTTGCCTTTGGCTGTGTGCTCTTGAAAATATAGAAGCCAATAAATTGAGGGTTGCAAAATATTACAATAAAAAGGTCAAGATTAAGCAATTCTCTGAAGGAGACTTGGTCTAGAAAGTGAAATTACTGATCAAGTCAAAGGACAGTAAATTCGGCAAATGGTCACCTAGTAATGCTTATATTTTGGAAACACTAAAATGAGAGGAAGAATTTGGCCAAGCAATCAATGGGAAATATTTAAAGAAATATTATCCTAGCATTTGGATCAATACTTAATAAGCGATTTGTTTGGTCGATTGCTTTAATAGCCGATATGAAAGGTATCGCCTCAAGTGCAAAAGTGAACCCAAAGGGGTAAAAGCCGGTACGATGTGTATCGCCTATAGAAGCAAAGCAAACACGAACGAAGTGATGTATATGAAGCATGAAACCAAGAAAAAACACTTAAGACCATGGGGAAGAAATTGTTTAAGGAAGAAATTGTTTGCTAGACGTCACCTATTACAAGCTATGGGCCGAAAAAACTTTGCCTACTATATCATTGGCCAGGGTATTGAAGGCTATAGAGTTGGCGGCGCTCATGAAGTCTTCAACCAAGAACTCATGCTCCCCAGGGTACAATGTGTCCAGAAAACCATGGGGAAGAAGCCAAAGATTGTGACCAGAACAGGCTTGTGCAGTAGCCAGTGCCATGGCGGCACCATGACGAACGCCATGAAGGGCGATCTCCCTAACACGATTCAAGATGTCATGCAAATGAACCACCAGAATGGCGCCTCTAGCATTGACAAATCCCGCCGTGTGATCCGCAGTTGATCGAAGACTCTCTAACTGAGCAGTTAGATCTAAAAGATTCAAGGAAAGAGTGATCATAAATCTTGAGGGCAAAACTAAGTAGAAAATAGAGAAATTATGGCAAACATCTCACCCATGATTCTAGCTTCAGCCCTGGCCAACCTTTCTCCCACTAGGCCAACCTCAGGGGGTGATCAGCCTTCAATCATGTGTAAAGCTAATTCTGCTAGGGAGAGGCAGTTAGCCAGATGCTGGTTGGTCTGATCGATGGAGGCCAGCAGATCGTCATTATTGATCTGCCTCCTTGAGTGACGAGGAAGCTAGCGACAAATTAGTGCCAAAGATGACCTTGAAGGCTGGGCAGAGTCGGCCCTCTGATTCAAAATGATGGGAGTACCTGAAGTTGCATCCTCTTGGCGACAAAGGCATTGGCGTGATGATGCAGATCTGTTGAGGGCTTCTTCAGCAGACCTCTTGTTGTTCTCCATGATCTCAAACCTATGGGAAGGCAGGAACTATACTAAAGACGAAGAAGGTTTGAGACGAAGCGGGTTGTTTTTTTATCCATAGCCATGGCCCATATATATAGCCCAGGAAAGTGAGAAGGTAGATCTCGCTGGGGATGTGAAATTGAAATCAGAAATGGAAATGGATCAACACTTCAAAAATTCAGGGAATGGATAATGAGGAGATAATAGACTCGAACTTATTGCTTCCCCAAATTACAAAATATCATGGGATAGATACAAAGAATTTACATTGACCAGGGGTTAACCCACTAGGGCTTTTTTGGATTGAAGGGAGTCCAGATCCCCATAAGGCCAAAACTCATCGTGAACCAAGTCACATCGGCCCGTTGATGAAATTGTGCTAGAGAAGAGGAAAGGTTGCCCGCCTAACATATGATCAGTAGATTTCTCGGTAAATTGAGGAACTATAGGAAAAAAGCTTGTGGCTTTCCCAATGGGCGTTTGGAGGAGCAAACAAGGGGAAGGTGTCCATACATTTAGGCCCTTGCAAACACTAGAACAGCTTTGTGAGCATGGAGAGAAGACTCAGGTGACAACACAAGAATTCTTCTAACTGCAATGGCTGGTCTTCTTGCTCAACGAGGCACTAGAATGAGCGACACAATCACCTTATGCACAAGAATTCTTC
This sequence comes from Miscanthus floridulus, assembly GCF_019320115.1. Taxonomy (NCBI): domain Eukaryota; kingdom Viridiplantae; phylum Streptophyta; class Magnoliopsida; order Poales; family Poaceae; genus Miscanthus; species Miscanthus floridulus. The sequence goes on from NC_089581.1 coordinate 76,218,975, forward strand.
TAACCGCTTAAGATCTTCATAGCAAAACGATAGACCATGGAGGGTCTAGCATAGTCAAGAGCACTCGATGAGGGAGATAGAAGAGAAACATGGCTGAATTGTTGAGTTGCCCCCACTAGGGTTGGATAGGCATTTTATAGCCGGCCCAAAAAGATGAATCCAAGTGCCCGTGAAGCAATGATGCTCTCGTAAAAGCTTTGAAGTATGGGCTCATGAGTAGACAAAGACGATGACAAATAGTAGACCCCAGATCGAGATTCTTTACCCATGACTGTGGACCTATCGGGAACACTAACATAATAATTTTGGAATAAAATTACTTTTATCCCAAAATTGGGGGCATGTGTTTACACCAAAATTTGGAAGAAGAGTCACAGGGACTCGAAAAGCTCCCAAGATCATGTCAGTATGGAATCAATTGCATGTAGATTAGCATCAGCTGATTTGAATGCAGCACTAGAATTGGCTCTCTTCAGGTAGCACCGGAAGATAATGGCAAAGACTACAATCGGCGCTAGGACGAAACATGATGGACTCTACAAAAGAGGAAAGATTAGAGTCCAAATTATCTTAGATTAGGAATGTTTTCTCTAGGGTCAAAAATTATGATAAGTCATATTTAGACTGGAGTCATACGTAGGTCCTGGGTATAAATACCAAACCCCGACTATTGTAAGACAGACAATCAATCCAATATACAAGTCATTTACTTTTTTGGCTCCGGCCACCCCTTAGGAGTAGGAGTAGAGTAGATCTCGGCGTCTTCTTCAGCAAGTATGACTACATTGATCTGGTCGACCTCCACTGCTTGTTGTAAGTACCGTCATGGCATATACCTCTGTTCGTATGGCTGCATCGATCCGATCGACCTCTACTATGACTCTGGTATAAGTTAGTTATCGATTCTTGCCTAGTTCAAGTATGGCTACATCGATTCGGTTGACCCCCACTGCATGAACTAGATCAAGGTCAAGTTATTAGCTCTATCTAAGGGTGGCATTCCTTCGGATAGATTCATTAAGTTACCGATATTGTTTATTGCTTCCATTATTTATTTAATTACAGCAATATCACTTCGCCCGATTGGGATTGATCTAGATCGACCTTATATCCTTTTTAACCCATCATTTGATAATCTAAAACTGATCTAATCTGTACTTTAAATGATAAGTTATATTTTATCGGCTGTTTTACATCAATCTTGATCGTGCATAGCGTGCAATTAAGGCGTATTTGATCTTGAGTAGATCTATTGGTTAGCAAAAAATGTTCCATGGCTCATTATCATGACATGTATGATTCTACCTCACACCCCACTATTAGCACCGTGGAGTAGGGATTGTTATTTGGTAGATCTGTTCTTGAGAGGGCATGACCTTAACTGTGCGCTATGCCTGAATCGTCTATTTTAGCCGATATCGAGTGCTTTCACGAATAGTTCGCATCACAAGATCATTGAAGTAGCGATAGGTTGAAAGATGTGTTAGCCCCATGATCTTATTATTGTATGATGGCTTGCATGATTCTGCCTCATGCCCCACTGATATTAGTAATAAGTTAGGGTCATCGAGTCTATTGTTGTTTCTATGGCCTACATGATTCTGCCTCATGCTCCACTGGTCATAGCGATAGATGAGATCTAATATATTCATTAGATTTATTTCTATTAAATGGTTGAATGATGATGAACTATTTCTTTTATAAAGGAGTTCGGTTACTTGTAGTCATCAGCTTAGCATGAACTAATTACTATTGATATCTTTTTGCCAGTGACCAGTATTTGTTTAAACAACATTCGTAATGATAACCGATTCTTCTTACACAACCCCATGAGCTTTAACCGATTTATTCTTATGAATATGCTGGAATTGGCTATTTAGTCGATCTCCTTTCATATCGGCTCTTAGAGCTGCACATTCAGGATTGTCTAGTAACACCGGTATGTTTCGCCCTTAATTACAGATAAGCTTTCTCTCCTTGTCAATTGTAGGGTCAAATTGACTGGTATGTCTCAGGAGGAGTGCGCAGGATCGACCACCCTTGCGCTGAAGCTAGGCGGATCTCTAGCTCCATCGAGCAGACCCTTTTAGCTTGCTACGTGTGTCCTCGACACGAGACAAAATTCTATGTCGACACATATGTTCCTATAGACTTTGTGATTTTGGAAACAGGTGGAGACGTAAGGACACCCATTATTTTAGGCCAACCTTTCCTAAAAATAGCAAAAGCCATCATCTACGCAGATAGTGCCAAGATCTGCTTTACAATCAAGGATAGGAAGGAGAAGTTTCCTTCAAGAACCACATCTTGCAATCTCCTGGACATCCGCAGACATCGTACCTGCTAGAAGAAACAACAGTGACCAAGAAGAAGAACAGCAGGAGAAGGAGGAAGAACAAGGCTAGAAAGCCTCAAGAAGAATCAGTTAACATAATCAACACACTTCAATCAGAGTATGACCAACTCCTCGCTTCACCATTCCTTGCTAAGAAGGATGACACAGGCATACCCACGATCTAGTGTACCATTGGACAAAAACAATTTCATAAGACCTTCTATGACATTGGGTTGGGTGTCAATATAATGTCCAAGGTAATGTATGAATACTTATTCAGTGATGAACCTTTGTTCCCTACATATATGCAATTACAGATGACGGACCAATCAATCCGATTTCCAGAAGGACTAGCAAAAGATGTCATGGTAAGAATACACAATCAGTTTGCCCCTACCGACTTCATGGTTCTAGACATGGGTGAATAAGAAGATGATACACCTATTATATTGGGAAGACCGTTCCTCAACACAACTAACGCAATCATCTATGTCGGATCTAGATAAGTCCACTTCTAATTCCATGGAGAAAAGGTATGTTGTTATTTCAATAGTTATACCACTTATGAATAGCTCAAGAAGACTTGCTCTAGGAGGAGACGTCGATCATCCCAATGCCAGAATAATCAATCCCCAAAGAAAAGTTGGGAGGACGATGAGGAACCTAAAGAACCTATGAAAGATGAACCTACTCTGCCTAAGTCAAGCCCACAGACCAAGCAAGTATGGAAAGAGAAGGTGACACCACCATCAGAGACACCATCAAAAGATGTGCATCCATCTGGGTCTCCATCATTGAGAATAGATGATGCACCCAAAGAGAGAAGAACTTTTCTCCAGCCAAGTCCTGTCCGGAGGACTTAAAAATCTAAACCCTGGTCATGAGGTAACATCGGTAGTTATCCATATTTACTTTTTAGTATTGCATGAATTACTTTTCACTTTAGCATATTCATTTTTTCTGCATTAGCATCGCATTTAGAAAAGGAAGATAAAAAGTTTCATGACTGCATTACATCATTGCATCATAAAGCCTAAGACCCATGTGAAAAATTTTCTCAGTGTGTAAAAGCCCAAGGGAGTATTCACTGTGGTGGCATAAAAAAATAAAAAATATATAATAATAATATATATCATGCATGCATATCTTCTTTATGCATTATATAAATAAGAATATCCAAAAAAATATTAAATAGACATCCTGCTAGAACTTTGCCAATTAGGAAATCTGTCTAAACCCCCAAGGACAATAAATCTCTGAATGGCTGACCGCTAACCCCTTATCCTAATCTGTGCCACAACTTTTGGTGTTCTTGTTGGAGTATTTTATAGGATGATCAAGAGTAAAGCCATCCATCCGAAGTACATTTTCCTAAACTGTCGCTACACTTGCTGCACGAGGAACACAACTTCTGGACGGATGAGAAAGACTTCTGCTGGTAGACTCGCTCTAAGAAAGACCATGACAATATCCAACTTAGGGGAGGAGCATCCCCCATATATATAGATAAGTATTTCTTCCCCTTTTGGTTTTACTATTTTTAAGTTTGCTTTATATTTGCTAAAGAAATAAAAAGATGCATAACAAACTTAAAGCAAAATGAAAATTTATCTTAGCTAGTTATATATATATATATATATAAAGATGTGATCTTAAATTTTAAAAACAAAATAAAAGATGTGTTAAGTTTTCTTTAAGTTTGATTTTTAAGAGCTAAATAAAATAAAAGGACTCTGAGAATAATCTCTTGCAATGGAAATGATGAATAGTTGCTCTGTTGTAATTCCTTTCAAGTACCTAGTTTTTAGCCTTGAATTCTCTTGAGTTTTGGATACGACAGTTTTGATATAAAAATTTACTCTGAACTTGAAACTCGTGGGTAGCATATGCTTGATCTAAGTCTAGGTAATTGACGTATATGATATGAAAAGGTCTGAGCTGCTATTCCAAGGGATACTAAAGTTCTAGAGATTTATCTTTTGAAAAATATAAAAATCCTACATGATGAGCTCCTATATGACAAAGCTTGAATTCCTGCCAGAGCCATATATGATATTTAGATTAGGAAAACATTCACTCATATATGTTGCTTGCATTGCATTGAGTTTAGTTAAGCTTTGTTGACCCTTATGAGATGATTGTCATGCTCCTAAAATCACGATCACATACACACCACCCAAAAATGTTTTACTCCTACACTGCGAGTAAACACAAAAAATATTCTTGATAAGATATGCACCAAATAAATGCTCCAAAGTTCTTGTTGCTATCTCTCAAAAGTTCAATTGCAGAAATGAAGCATGTGGCTATGCAAAAGTTATTCATAAAAAAATAAATATGAGAAAAAATGGATAAGTGTCCAAGATATTTAAAACAATGGGTACTTAGATGCCCACTCGGAAAAAAAGAGAGAAGAAAAGATGAATAAGATAGCCCATGTTTTCTTGCAAAGTTATTTTAAGTTTCAAAAGAGAGATATGTTTTCAAAGAGCATAGTTGAATTAGGTTAGCCACCAAATATATCCACCATACATCCACACACATGCACATCTTGATTTGATTGTATGACTCAACTCTCTTTGGATCCAAGGTTTGACTTTACAATATATGTATTGCAAGTATGCTCTTTCATGCTTTTTCCACTCCTATGAGCTCCACATAAGCCTTAGTTGTAAGAAGGGAAAGGCATAACATCACTTTTGCCTTGTGAGGATCCACAAATACCACATATATTGATAGACTTGAGAGTGTCATACAAAGAAAGCTCTGAGTTTTATTTTAAAAATCTATAAAAAAACTCTAGAATAATGGTTGAGCAAAGAACTTGAGATATAGTGCTTAACTTGATCATTCTATCTTTCAAGTGCTTAAGACCCAAGTGAAGGCTGAAAAGCCCCATGGTTGAAGGCGATATGGGTAAGTTTGAAAGTTAGATCAGTTTATTCTAGTCCAAAGGAGAATTCTTGTTTGAACACATGTGTACTTTTGAGGAGTAAAAGCATCGATGCAACTCCCGATCAATTTACTAAGTTTAGCTTTGCTAAGGGACTAGAAAAGGTTAAGCTTGGGGGAGTTTGTTGGTGGTAGTTAACGACCATTATAAACCATCAAAATAACATAAATAAGGACATAAATATAATCACAAACAAACATCTAGGGCTTTAAACTAACAGATTCCATGAGTTTTGGTGAATCTGTATTTTTTGCAGGGTTTATCCAGAAAACCGTCAAAGTGGACCTACATGTCAAATTTAATTGCGCTTATCCATAGCGAAATGGACACCAAAAGACTCTAGAAGACTCGAGAGGACTCCACGCCAAGGCAGAGAGGCAGAGGTTGCCAGGTAGGGCTGGTTGGCCCCACCTGCAGGCCGGCTAGCCCCTAGGGCCCACTATCAGCCTTCGCGTTGTTATGTCTGTTCTCCACCACCTCCTAGGTTGCATCTACGCCGTCCTTTAAGTTGGTTTGATCCAAGGGTTCACGTTGGACGCTCTGGCCTATATATACAGCCCATGCCACCCCCTAGGCTTAACCCCAATCATCAAGTCATTTGAGAAGATAGAAACCCTAATCATCCTTACAGCTCCACCATATTCTAGGGCATATCAAGTTAGGCTAGGTCTAGAGGGAGGCAAGCAGGCTTTGCTTGGATTCCCAATCTTGTCAAAAGCTGGGTTTGGTATAATCTTTGTACCCCCCTCTTTTGTACCTCCATTATTTTTATATGCTAGCTACAATTGTTATGACATTATTAGTATTCATCCTATTCATGTTCTTCATTATAATGTTCAATGTCTACTTTGATTATATACTCCCAGGTGAAGTGCTACAATAGTATAATTATCTTAGTATTGTTCTAGTAGTAATGCTATGTAGTACCAACAATCATCTCTGGCATCATCACTAGGGATGACAACATAGTAAAGTAATGTTAGGAGATATAGGTTTATAATAGGTGGCTAATAAACAAGTGACAAGTTAATAAATACCAATAGACTCCCTCTCTACTCTCCAGGCGCACCCTCTCTCATACCTTTCTGAACCCTAGCCAGAGTCGGAGCCGGATCTGATCCCCTTCATCAGCGGTGGTACAAGCCAGATCTGGACCCCCTATGTCGGCACCTGTTACGACCGAGCGCAGCGTCATCGTTGACAACCACCACACCAGATCTGCTACCCCTTCGTCGATGCCGATGACGTAGCGTAGCCAGGAAAAGGAAGAGGTACCCAAATTCCTTTTATGATGTGTGTTGTATTCTAGTGGTTGAACCTAGTACATGTAGATAGTGATGGGGTTACATGTTTCTTAGTTGATTGTAGTTCACATATGCTTTATTCGGGTAATAGCTTATGTATAAACAGTAGTGCACATGTGCTTTATTCAAATAATGGCTTCCATATAAGCTGTAGTTTAGGCGGCTAATTTGTATGCTCCTACTCTATTTTGTTGACATTCGGTACAAGGCTAACTCAATAAATGCATTTGTAATCTACATGTTGACATCTGGAATATCTCCCTAAAGCAGGGGAGCATGTTTAGGGATATGGTGATATAGAATTATAGATACAGATTTAGAAGAGCCAGTACCCCTTGCAATTGAGGTGCTCGTTCTATCTTGTTAGGTTGGGATGGGAGGGGGTTGGTTTAGGTAGCAATGCAATTCAATTTTTGCTGTGTGGATAGCAATGCAATGTTTACATGCTTGTCGCTTAAGTTTGTTTCTCCAATTTCAGACTATGGATTGAACAAGCCATAGAGAAGTCCCTACCAGTAGGGCAAAAGGCAACACCAATATGGGTCCTAGGGATGGCAATCCAAGAGAGTGAAGCCAACTAGTCCAGCAGAGTTGCAGCTTCTTAGAGTTCCAACTAGGTCCAAAAGTCAGCACGCACAAGGCGAACAAAGCCCTATGAGGGACTGGTCATGTGAAGATGACCTTAGCCATGCAAAGAGGAAACTCCACCACTCCACCCGTAGAATGACCAAACTTGCAAAGGTTGATATTACCTTAGACATGTCTATAAATCAAGTCACACTTTTGATATCCATGTTACTTTTCTAACAATCTAAATGTATGAAAACTATATAGTACCATTGCAGAGAAGAGCGAGAAAGTCGAGGCAAGCAACTAAGGGAGTTTTGCTTCACAAAACCACCCAATCAATGGGAACAAGGATGCCCATCTTGGTTGTCAAGGGGAACAAAAGGCCACATGATCCATTGCAAGCTATCAAGTTTGCCTCGGAGGAAGGTGTAGTAGTTAGGTCTCAAGTACCAATTTTCTCTCACTAGAAACATTACAAGCAGTGGATCAAACATCTTAATGGATTTGTGGCCAAGCTATCTGTAAGTATGTATATCCTCTATTGACATTCAACTCTACATTGAGCAACTTAGTAATGGATTTAATTTGCATTCACACTTCTATAGTTGAGGCTAGCCATTGATCATAATGATGAAGCAACAAGAGAAGCATGCATGAGTGTATTCCAGTCTGTTATACGGCAGACATGGTACATGATCAAGAGATCCTACTTCAACAGCGTCCCCGCTGATCAAATCCGAAAGACCTCTCCTGTATCTTCCATGAATGACACACAGTGGTGGGCACTTGTCCAAAAGTGGTAAAGTTCCAAGAACAAGGTGTGCGTGTGTGTGAACTCATTTATTTCTTGTCTAGTCTTTATGTGGTCTATTTGTGCTGGAGTCTAACACAATTGTGGTTATAGGTAATCTCGAAGCAAAACAAGCGAAACCGTGCAAAAGTCAAGTACCATCATGTTACAGGATCTTGCTCCTATGTTGCCCACCTACAAGCATATGTAAGTGATGGTTGTGTTACTCTTTTTATATCAAATACGCAATGCCTTTTGTGTCAACAGAATGGCATGTGCCATTTTAACGGAAGGAGAAAAACAGAAAGGACGTAGGACATGGTCAAGAAGTGTTCGATGAAGAACATGATCGACCTCATGAAGATGTTGATATAGTGGGAATCTGCAACAACTTCCATACCAGTAGCAACACGGGACTGAGTGATGTTGCAAGAGAAGCAGTGGTAAGTACATTCATTTGCTTTCCCTAAAATCTGTTGAAGCCATTGCCATAAAAGGAAAAGTAGGAGGAGCCTAAAGTGGCACCATCATTTTGAAGTTGTAATATTACAACAGTTAATATGTTACTTATGCATTGTGCTTATGAATCTCTATCGGCAGTAGGCTGAGGAAGACCTATGCATTACATGTAATGAAACAATCTTTTGGTTCTGCAATTTAAGTCCTCTTAACCTAATGTTTACTCCCTGGTGTTTGCATGAAGCTATAGAAACTATACGAGCAGAACCTATTGCTGATATTGTTTCCAAGGTCCTCTCCCAGGCCAGCTGCAACACCTTTTCTTTGAAGAATGCTGGTATCAGGACAAGCTGCTCTAGACTTCGGGAACAGCTTGCTACTCAATAGGAAAGTTCAGCTGACCTCGCGCGAACAAGTGGATCAACTGAACAGGAAGGCAGAAAACACTGAAAGGGTGTTTGAGGAGTTCAAGAAACAGCAATAGAAGGAGTACAATAAGCTCCGTGAGCATATCATGCTCTTAAGCGCTGGTAACTATCAGTCTTGTTGATGCAGCGAACATGTGATTTGTTTGTTGTTTTGATGTGAACTTGTGGCGGCTTGATACGTGAACTCTGTTTGTGGTTTGCTGCTGAGCTGAACTACTGTTATTTTATTTAGGTTCAATATAATTATGCATGTAGTCATTTTATGCAGCAGTGTAGATCTGAAATTATTTTTTCTGATGTAATGATTGGTGTGCATGTGGTAGATCTGGCATAGTCCACGTCGTTGAATAAGAATCTGACACATTGATGAACCAGTGAAAGACACGTGTAAGTGCTAGGACAGGACACGTGGGCTAATAGGAACCAAATATGTGGTACAAATCTGTTCTGCCACGTGGTTGAATCAAAAAAAGACGCATGGGTAGCTCAAGACGTGACACATGGCCCAATAAAATACTGACACGTGGACGTACAACATCGTGACAGTTGGTCGAGTAAAAGCAAGACACGTGGTGTATTGTGGTCACGCCACGTGGATCAATAAAAATATGATACATGGTCCAATGAAGAAGTGACACGTGACTCAACCGCACAACGATACGTGTGCCAATAGAAAACTGACTCGTGCAATAACAGGGACCCGACACGTGGTTCAGTAAGAACCTAAAACGTGCAAGAACTAGAAATGACCATGTTGTGCAATAAAAAGGTGACACGTACCCGAATTATCTCCAATGCAACCGGCTATAGCGTATACTTGTAGAAAGCATCTCTAACGGAAGCACCTGCCAGCATGGCTGCCCTCTGCCATGCATGCCAAGACAGTTCTATGATGATCATTTTTCGTCATAGATCAAAACACTTCTATGACGAATTTCTACATTCGTCACAGAAGTTCAAGCATGACGCGACTTCTACGATGAACCATTTTTCGTCATAAATTCGCCATAAAACTGAAATTATGACGAATTTGACTTCTTCAGTAATAAAAGTTGTTCGTTATGAAAGTGGAAATTCCTAGTAGTGTAGGCACGGTGATGGTGGTGGGTTGGCCGACGGCGAGCTCGGCAGCGAGGGCACCGCCTAGTGGACGGGGCTAGACAACAGGATGGCAAGAGCTGGGGCGGTGACAACGTTGCCTCTGAGATTAGCTCGGGGGAGGGGGGCAGCGGAGGCGGACCATTCGGTGGGGACGTCGCCGGGGACGGGAGGAGGCTGGCAGTAGGCAGGGGCGAGGGTGTTATGAGCTTCAACGGTGCCTCTGAGGTTAGCGTGGCAAAGGACATCGGAGGCAGACCCAACGGCAGTGGCCACCCAGGACGGGTGGAGGCTAACGGTAGGGCGGGGAGTGTGAGAGAGAAGGAGGCTGGCGGTAGGCAGCTGAAGGTTGAAGATGATTGACGCTTAATGAAAACGCCAGACACCTGCCGCGAAGACATACCCTTTCTAAATAGCACTGCACTCGCTCGCTACGCTTTATCATCCTCTTTACTTAAAATAAACACATGCTAATGGAGAGTGGATGTTTGATTTGCTCTGGGCCCCTTCTTGTCAGTCACTTGAAAAAGGAAATGATCATGGGCTCCGATCCTCCTAATCCTAAATATAAGAGGGAGATGTGGTGGGGTCGCATGCAGAGAAAAAGGGTCTGGGCAGCTGCCAGCCTGGCAAAGGAGGAATGGAGATTGAGATGAACGTCTCTCCTAAGACCCCGCCAAACTCCATCTAAAATAACACCTCCCTTGTCCAGCGCCATCACCAAAAACAGCAGCGACGAAACGAGCGAGAATATCAAATCAAATCAAAACCAAAAAGGAGAGGAGCGGAGCCCCGGACGGAGGAGACCCTTGCTGCCTATATTTCTCTCTCTTGCGGGAGAGGGAGAGATCACCAGCACCACCACCTCCGATCGATTCCCGTGGCCACTGCTTAGTCTCGTCTCCGTGACCTGTTTCTTGATTGGGCGGTGATTGGTGAAGGAAGGAGAAATTAAGATGAGCCTCTTCGGGCTTGGGAGCAAGTATGGCCTCTGTCTACTTCTTGCTCTATCCCGTTGATCCGATCCTTCGGTTAATTCTAGGCCAATTGCGTTGATATTTCTTTCTGCCATCAGATCGTCTCTTCTTTTATTTTTTATCTCGTTGTTAGTTTTCTTCAGATTTTGTTTTGCCTGCGGTAGGTGTGGAAGGTTGCATTTATGATTATCTGAATCTGCAGAAAAACAGAGGAGGAAAAGTGAGAGATTAAATGGTTTTGACCTTGGGAACAATAATGCCTGCACGTTCTAGCTCATCGCTGCACTCTTGAGTTTTTCTTTTAAAAAATACATGTTTTTTTTCAATGTTTGTTCACCGATTTGAAATGACGTACAATGTTATTTCCAACATTTCATGGATTATTCTGTTCGTGTATTCTCTTTTCCTTATTCAGTTGTAGTTGTACGTATCTCTGATTAGACTTTGTTTCGATGTGGTTTACTTATGAACAGGAATCAGAAGACGTTCAGGCCTAAGAAGAATGCACCGTCTGGCAATAAGGTCATTGGCGATCCGTGACTTTCGGATGATAACTAGTTCCGTTTTCATAATACTTATCTAGGGGGGATCTTTGTCCTTTTACTTCTGATCAAAATTCATTCATAAACTTCTTTCCATCATTTCAAATTTCATCAAAAAGGGAAAAAAAGGGAAGTGTTGTGTCACATGAAAGTAGAGAATCGAACAATTGGAGTCACTCGAGAGTTATAAGACAATACAAATTATAGGAAAGAAAAGTTTACTGATAGGCTCTCGCAAATTACAGAGCAGTTCTTTTGCGCCAATACAATGTGCATGGAAGGGCTGAAAACATTTCTTTTCCCTTGTTGTTGATATGTTTGATACAGGGTGTGCAGCTGAAGAAACATATTGATGCAACCTTAGGAAGCGGAAATTTGAGGGATGCGGTTCGGTTGCCGCCAGGGGAGGATCTCAATGAATGGCTGGCTGTTAATAGTAAGTTTTACATTAATTTGTATGTTCTAATGAAAAAGTGTACCGATCTAAGGAAAAATATGTACCATGTAACTATCACGAGTGTTGATCACAAAGTTGTTGCTTTTTCACAGCTGTTGATTTCTTCAACCAGGTGAACATCCTGTATGGTACTCTAATGGAGTTCTGCACACCAGCTACATGCCCAACAATGTCAGCTGGACCAAAGTAAGATATATGACGTCTTTGGGAGATATGTGGCCTCAAATACAGAACTCCTAATTTGATTGATAAGAGTTTTCAAATGGTGCCAACAAAAATTTCAGGTTTGAGTATAGATGGGCCGATGGGGTGCAGATCAAGAAACCAATAGAGGTTTCAGCACCAAAGTATGTTGAGTACTTGATGGATTGGATCGAAGCTCAGCTTGATGACGAATCCATCTTCCCTCAGAAACTTGGTACTTTATCATAGTAATTCTTGGGCTTTATTACATCAACAAGTGGTTAAGTCCTAGTGGAGAGGATTTGTGCACTTGTAATGACGGTAGTACCACAATCGCTGAATGGAATATTAAGATTAGCATTCTAGTTTCAATGTTACTATTTGCAATCCTCTACTAGAAGTTGCTAGTTGTAGAGTACGAATAGTTGTTAGCTGTAGATCATTGTGCCGTTATTAGTGAAGTGGAGTACTGGTAGCGATATGATGTTACTATGCATATAGTAAACTGAATATACTACTTTTGCAGGAACCCCTTTTCCACAAAATTTCAAGGAAGTTGTTAAGACAATATTCAAGCGCCTTTTCCGTGTTTATGCTCATATTTACCACTCGCATTTTCAAAAGATTGTCAGCCTTAAGGAGGAGGCACATCTTAACACTTGCTTCAAGCATTTTACATTGTTCACTTGGGTATGTTGCCTCTTGATTATTCTTTATCCTCTTGCCTTAACGCGAGTATACCAATGTTTTAGTGAATGATGTATTATTAGTTAGAAACTTCAAAATTTTCATAATTTGATGAAAATGAAAGAATTTAAAACTGATATGTAACTGCAAAACACTTAGTGACAATTTTCATTGAGTAGTGAGTGTGACATCATTACCACATTTTCTCTTGTTTGTAATCTGAATATATGTTAACTGAATGGAAGATCACTTAATTATAGTCTTTTTCTTTTTGAATTGGTTATGTTCTTTGTGCAGGAATTCAAGTTGATTGACAAAGCTGAGCTTGCACCACTTATTGATCTAATTGAATCCATTGTTTCAGTTTGTTGACATGACAACGATGATTATTTGGATCATTTTTTTTTAGGGGGGGGGGGGGGGGGGGGGGGGGGGGTTACAACTAAGTGTCCAATATGAGGGTGAGACTAGAAGAATGGCCAAAAGTTATTTTTCCTTTGTTCATTTTTTGGGTGTCTTTCTCTACAATGAGACTTGACCATGTTTGTCCTTATGAAGTCCTGAAGAAACTATTCGGGGTTTAATGAGATAATGTTGTGTATCCTTCTTCTCTTGAATGACTCCATAAGTTCTGTTTGCAACAAGCATTAGTTTCTCACTCCTAAAGAACATTATTTATCTATCCATGTAATATATTAGTCTTGTTTTATAGATACATCTCTAGAAATGAGTTAACTTCTCTAAGAAAATGCATCTCAAGATTAATATATTATTTTCTTAGAGAAATTCTGGACATCCGAAATTATTTTTGGAGTCATTTGAACACTTAAGGTTTTTAGTACTAATTCAATGTGACATACAATTCTATTTTCTTGTTTCTGCGGTTGCAACAAGACAGATGTAATGAAGTCCAATGTAAGGGCTAAAAAATGGAGTTTCATGAATGTTCGCCTAGAATTTTTGTGAAGTCTAGAAAAGAGCCAATTTTATGAAGCATTGGAAAACTACCCACCCTATAAAGTGGCTCAATCTTAGCCATCACTCACACAAAAGGGCTGATGCACTTTTGAAATGAAATAAAAGGAAGGATTTTTTTTGCAGTTGTTATTTCTTGCCTACCTTTTGCTTTAGAATGGGGAGAGATGGCTAAGTGTACTAAAGAGGTGGATTATTAATCTATTCCACAATTCTTTTGTATCGATGGTTTGAATCCCTGTCTTCCCCAAAATACAAATTCTACATTCTAGTGAGGCTACTATGTTTACTCATGGGTGAGGCAAGCTCTTCTATTTTGATTCATGGTTTGACAAGCAACTTTAAGTTTTTGATGAAAATTTTTGCTATTCTACCTACCAAATAATTGAATGATGTATTTCATTAAAAAACATAAAAAATGGATAAGAACCGAAAATGAAAGTGCATCTAGCCCCATCATGGGTTTTGGTGGATTAATGACATGCAATCAAAGGACTAATACTGTCGGTGCGAAAAGTGAGCAACTAGTAAATATTTGTCGTTTTGCCATACGTTGTGATCGGATATGGCCAAGCACTCAATGACATAGGGTTTATACAGGTTCAGGTAACATGCCCTATGTCTAGTTTGAGTCGGTCGGTGACTTTATTCTTGAGCCCAGGTGCTCGAAGTTTGCTGCGGGGTTACAAATGAGTCCGATCGAACTCTAGACCGAAGGGCCAAGAGTGACGGGAGCTCCTACATGCTCTAAATATTTGAATGTGTGCTCTGTGTAGCTTTAGAAAGTCTAAAGCTAGCAGAGAGTGAGTTGGAATGATCCGTCTGTTGTTTGTTGTTCGATCGTCCTCCCTCATTGGGATAGGGCGCATCCCCTTTTATAGATGAAGGGGACGGCCTTACAAGAGAGAGAAAGAGAGTGCTACCTAGTCTTGTTGCCCACGCCGTCGGGTATAAGATGGTTTGTCGGCGCCCACAATATTGTTGACGCCCAGATGCATGTCGTTGGTTCCATCGTGTTCTTCTGGTATGGCAAATGTCGGCCCCTACCATATTGTAGGACAAATGTCGACGCCCACAACACTATTTGTTGTTCTAACATGTCTGGAAGGTCATAAAGTACCCTTCTGACATGACTAGACAGTACTGTCCTATAGGTGTGCAGGGTACGGTCCTTGATACTGTGTCTTGACTTGAGTGCCCTACCTTACTTGCTCCGCCTGATTCTTCAGGTCTTTACTATGATAGAATCGACCGATTTATAAGAGCACAAGTACGAAAGTAATCATCGGAGTGATCAAACTATCACACTTGAACCCATATAAACCTGGTAGTCAACTGAAACCATGAAGGATTTCAAAACAACTTGCATACAACCAAGATCGTAGTGATTCAACATAACAAGCCACATGTTACATCCATTGCAGAAGTAGTTCACAAGTACCTCATACATCGGAGTTAACAAAGTTATTACAACACGAGTTCACAAATAGCGAAAGCAAAGTAGTATAAGACCATCACACACTTAGTTCAATACAGCCAGTTCCATAGTCATATCCAACAAAAGCAACATGATAAGATAACATAGAAGATCATGCCCATTATCTAGTCTTCATCCCCCGTAGGGTGGAGACAATACTTGCAGTAGCCGTTATAAAGCACGTCATCTACAACAAGAAGGAATAAACCCTGAGTACGAGAATGTACTCAGCTAGACTTATCTGTCGTAAACCAAAAATAAATGACACCAAGGAGTATGCAAGGCTTTATCGGTGGATCTTGCTTGACAACCATTTTGCATAAAAGCTTTAATGATCAAGAGCATAACTTAAATTATTAATTAAGCAGCAAGTTATCAATATTAACCTATCATCTAGATTTGCACTAGTACTAGAGCAAACAATTGATTAACTCCAAACATTAGGAACCATATCTGGTCTAATGTTGTAACATCATCATCATCATTATAACCATCAAGTTCAATTTAGTGTATCTACATTGCCGCTGCTCAGTCAAGTTCTCACTATCCGGGAGAGATGGCGATTCGAATCGATTCCTACCTAGTTGGGGAATTATTCCTAATACAAACTCAATCAACCTGATTAGTGGTTGCCTCGAGTCACCTTTGGTACAACTCAGGAATAAATTCATGGTTCTAAGCAGTGCCGCACTCTCAGGGAATCCACTCTGCTAGGTGGTCAATCTCACCTTTGGACTTATGCCAATGGCTCTCCTCACAAACTTACTACCGCTAGAGTGCGCACTTTCACTTTTTGACCCTCCGGCCTGAGTTTTGCTACTCGGCTTCGTGGTCAGAATGAGTTATCTGGCCAACTAAGTGATAGGCATGCATTCAACATGACATGAGGACATAAAGCAAATCAGTCCTTAACTGACATAGACAGGGATAGATCCACACCCAAGACCTCCTTGCCTTGTTGCTTCTCTATCGACATTCTGCCTGGTCTCAATTCATTATTAACACATGGTTATTTTACACGATAGCAAATATAGCCAACCATGACCAGACATCACCCTAACTTGCTGGTGATAGGAAATCACCTGACTTTACCCGTCTAAGCAAGGCTAAGCTTTGATTCGCTCCTAGACCTAAATAGGATTCAGGGTACGTTTACTGGACAAGGAATAGATATATATGCAACAAGTGTTTGCATCCAGTTCCTATCACTTAATGCATCAAACATATAAAGATACTCAAAGTAATCATTTTCAAAACATAGGAGACTTAGAATGCTCCGAGGCTTGCCTTTCAGAAAGAGGATGGTTGGTGATCGGGATGCTCAAGAACTTCTTCTTCGTTGGCTCCTTTTGGGTCCTGCACCTCCGTCTCCTGAGCTTGTAGCTGCTCCTCCGGAAGTCCTTGCTCGAATTCTAGAAACGTGACTCCCTCCAGAACACCTATTGCATGCATATGCATAGCATAAGAGTCATGCATGCACAACAAGAGATGGAAGGTGATGATGAAATGAACAACCATGTATAGATGGGCACATGAATGACATGATGATACAAGATTAACATTTATTTTGCTGAGTAGGTGCATATCTCTTTTAGAAAACAAGAACTACACACTCACCAAGCTCTAACAACCTAAGATAAAGTTGTTCATCTTCAGTAAGAGGTCTAGCACCTACAACTAATAATTTATCTTAATTAGCCTAAGCATCTAAATCATCACATCAACTCATATAAAGCAAACAAGTCATTCCCTGCATTCACAGATTCAAGGCTGCAGACAATAGTTGCAAGTTTAACTCATAACTGGAGTTGTACTAATCCAAAAGACATGCAACAAGACAATCTAGAAAGCTTATGAAATTGTCTTCAATTTATATTTAAACATGATTCCCAAGTTAACAAGGTTAAACTGACACATTTATCAAATCTGGTCCAGAAATTCTAGAGAGCTACAATTTCTGAAGACCAGCTTTGAACAAGCATAACTCATAAACTCTTTGGAAAAATGTCTTGAAAATTTAACACAAGCTAGTTAAGTGAGTTATCTACAACTTGGTTATAGACAAGATTCATAGCAAACTTCATCTTCACTAGTTAATTTGCTTAACTCTAAAATCTGTCTAGATAGTCACTATAAGTGAATTATAGTGAAAATAATATTTCACTACATACAAGGATATTATCATGAGAACTACCAATGTTACCAACAGTTAACATATATCAAATGAACACAAGAAAACATAGTGACCATTCCTAAATAAATTCTTTTCATGACTTTATTAATTTATTTAGATAATTAGGTTAAATAATAAACACCTAGCCAAATTGTACAGAAAATTTCACAAAAATTATAGTACCTTATACATGTCCCCAGTAGGCTAATGCATAAATTTCACAGCATTTGAACAAGTATAACATCCTACACAAAAATGACAAGCCACTAGGTCATAAAATAGCATAAATAGGAAACCCTATTGAAAAGTGTCAAACAACAGAATTCCTATTTTTCTTAGCTTCATCATAACACAAGAACACTGTGGAAAAAGTTTCATGCTCAAAGGATACATATTTTTACCATGAAAAATAGCACAAGGATATAGGGTTGCTTCTAAAGAAATCTGTAACTAAATTATTAAGCATGCACTGGAGTTGGAATTTTTATCATAACTTAAGCATATCAAGAAGAGTCCACTATAAAAATTTCACAATTAATGGAGCACTAGAACTCTAGCTATGAAATTCACAAGTTTCTACACAAATAAAGAGCACCTTTGTAGATTTATTTAATTCTCAAATTAAATTCACAGAGCATGTCCACTTTATAATTTTACCACATTCTACACTTCATAAGCAACCCAACAAAATTTGGGTGACCTCAATTGGAGTCCTAGAGCCTTAAATATGAATTCCCAAAACAAGTGAGAAATCTATGAAAACAAACAACAGAAACCCTAATGGAGAGGCTGACAGGCGGGGCCGACCCCACACACCAGAGAGATAGAGACGGGGAAGAGGTCTAGCTGATGGTTTCTCACCGACGGTGAGCTCAACGGTTGTAGTGTCTACATCAACATGATCTACTCTTCCACCCATGCCTAGTGATGGTCTTGCATGGCCAAAAGAAGCATGGGAACTCCTCACCGACGACCATGGCGGATGGCGACAATGGCACGGCGGTATGCCAGCCAACTCTAGCCAGGGCTCGGCAATGAGATGGCATCCTAGGTTTCGGGGAGGTCCAACGGAGCTTCTGGAGGTAACTAGGACTCGGTGGAAGCTACGGATGAGCTCAGCCGCATGCACCACTGAACGGCGGGGCACAGAGCTCAACGGCGAGTTTGCCGTTCCGACTAAATGGCGGTGACTCAAGGGTCTCCATCTTGCCAACAACTAGACCTAGGGTTGCTCTATTCGGTGTGCTCAAAAGGCGGATGAGAGGGTGGAGAAACTACGCTGTGGCAAACTCGCATGCCACGGCGGGCATGGCGACCACAGCGGCGCCAGTGGCGTGTTCTAGTAGAACCGAATGGTAGCATGGGATCGGCGCTGTACTTGAGTATTATGGCTTAGAGATAGTTCTAGGATAGGGAAGAGAGAAGCAAGAGGTGCAGCGAGGACATGTGGCCATGGTGGTGGCCATGGTGGAACTCCAGCGGGGACGCACCCACGGTGGCGCAACAAGAAATGCGGCTTACCAAGGGCACGACTATGAGCATGACTAGATGGGAATGGTAAAACTAAGTGAGGCACAACTATGAGTGTAGTGGATTTGAGAATGGGATGGTGGTAAGTGCGCGTGAGCTCGGCGGAGCTACTGTGATGGTGATGGCGAGCGTGTTGAGCAGCTAAGAGCGAGGAGGCGAGCGAGAGGGAATGACTAGTGCTGTGGTGGCCTGGACATGTCGCTGGAGCCTTGCTGGCTATAGCTGCCTGATGAGTGGGCCCTATGCTAGCGTATAGTCGACAACTGGCACATGTGGCCAGTGCTCTATCGGCCACGATGGCGTGAGCTCGGCGGCCATCACAGCCAGCATCAGCGCCTGATAGCCCAATTTCATCCCCTCCTAATTCCTAATCTGTAGCGAGTTAGCAAAATCTCCTAGAATAAAAGTTGTAGAGCTATGATAGAGCTACAATTGTTCTGTAGAAACCATTAGCTAATTCACAAAGGATCATGAGTTACATCAACCCAAACATAGGTACATGGAAACTATGTGGCACCTAGGACTTAGAAAATTTTCTAAGTGCTGAATCAGCACCCAAATCTGATTTGTGGGCCATGTGTTGGGACTGTTCCACACATTTTCATGACTTGGCCTCTAAACAAAGTTTGTTCCATCTATATTTTGCTACAACTTTGCTTAAGGTTGCTCAGCCATGCAAAGCTTCTAACTTGTAGTTCACAAAAGGTCAAACAAATTGGTTCCCTAGGTCAAACTAAACACATCATGACTTAGGAGCTTGATTAGGTGAAATGATCTACATGAACATTGTTCCATTAAGTATCCTAAGTGTAGCTAAGGGATTTTAGTGACCAACATGCACCACTAGCACTCAATCACACATGATCATAAAGCATACATACAATGAAACATAAAAGAACAATAGTTTGTTTCACATGTTTCATAGCAATGTTTCAAATGGAAATGCTGCATGAATGAATGATGCTTATGCTCATGCAATGCAAGTGCAATTATGTAAGCCTAACACCTAGGGTGTTACAACCCTCCCCCCTTATAAAAATCTTGCCCTGAGATTTGAAAAGCATACCATTTTGAATAAAAGGTAGGGTATACATCCTTCAAATAATCTTCCTGTTCCCACGTTGCATCGCTCTCACTACCCTGATTACTCCACATAACCTTGTAAAACTTGACCACATGGTTTTGGGTGACTCACTCTCTTGTATCAATAACCCGCACTGGCCTTTCTTCATAGGATAGATCTAATTTCAACTTGATATTTCTAAGTGAAACTTTTTCTTCAGGAATGCGGAGACATTTCTTCAATTGAGAGACATGAAAAACATTAAAGATAGCTCTCATCTCATAAGGTAACTCTATCTTGTAGGCTACTCTACCACTCTTCTCTATGATCGAATATGGACCTACATATCTAGGTACAAGCTTCCTCTTTACTCTGAATCATTGCACACCTTTCATCGGTGATACTTTTAGATAAATGTGATCACCAACTTCAAACTCAATGGGCTTCCTTCTTTTATCCGCATAGCTTTTTTACCTAGCCTATGTGGCTTCCATATGCTTCTAGATAGTATGAACTTATTGTTTAGCCTCTTCAATGAAATCAATGCCATAGTATCTCCTTTCTCCAGATTCAACCTAGTTCAAAGGAGTTCTACACTTGCGGCCATACAACGCTTTGAACAGAGCCATCTTGATACTTTCTTGATAGCTATTATTATAGGAAAATTCAGCCAAGGGTAACCACTTATCCCATGAACCTTTGGAAGATATGACACAAGCTCTTAACATGTCTTCTAATATTTGATTCACCCGCTCTGTCTGTCTGGAGGTCTATGGATGATAAGTAGAACTTCTAACTAAGTTGGTGCCTAACATCTTGTGCAAATGTTTCCAAAAACAAGCGGTGAACTGAGGTCCTCTATCAGATACAATGGTTCTAGGAACACCATGGAGATGTACTATCTGATTAAAATATAACTCAGCATAGTCACTTGGTCAATAGTCAATTCTAACTGGTATGAAATGAGTAGACTTGGTTAAACGATCCACAATTACCCATATAGAATTAAAATTCTTTTGTGTAGGAGGTCCAACAATGAAATCCATACTAATCTCTTCCTATTTCCACCATAGAATAGACAATGGTTGAAGAAGTCCGGCAGGCTTCAAGTGAATTGCTTTTACTCTACAACAATTGTCACACCTTGCAACATAAGCTGTGATTTCTTTCTTCATCTTAGTCCACCAAAAGTGAGGTTTCAAGTCTTGATACATTTTGCTACTTCCTGGGTGAATAGATAACTTGGATGAGTGAGCTTCATCTAAGATTTAGTTTCTAAGCTCTTTGTCCTTCGGTACTACAAGTCTATCCTTAAACCATAGGACACCCTTCTCATCTACTCAGAAGTGTTTTGTTTCTTGCTCTTTCATCTTCCTTTTTATGTGGAACACACCCACATCGGTCTTCTGAAGCTCGATGATTTTACTTTTAAGAGACCAACTAAGAGTAATACTATGCAACATAGCAGGATGTAATAGATGTGCCAAATGAGAATCTTCTTCCAAGAGAGAATTGTAGTGAGACATTTTACTCAAAGCATCGGCAACTACATTTGCTTTACCCAGATGATAATGTACTTCTATGTTATAATCTTTTATCAACTCTAGCCATCTTCTATGCCTCATGTTCAATTCTAGTTGAGTAAAGATATACTTGAGACTTTTATGATTGGTATAGATATGACACACATTGCCGAGCAGGTAATGCCTCTATATCTTCAAGGCATGAACCACATCAGCTAACTCTAGATCATGAGTTGGATAATTGACTTCATGCTTCCTTAGCTAGCACAAGGCATAAGCAATAACCCAACCTTCCTACATAAGAACACATCCTAATCTGGTACCTGATGCATCACAAAACACATCAAAAGGTTTCTCGATATCAGGTTGTGCCAAAATAGGAGCTAAGGTCAACAAAGTTTGTAAAGTGTAAAAAGTAGTCTCACACTCTAGAGTCCAAACAAACTTCACATCTTTTTGAAGCAACCTGGTCATGGAATTGGCTATCATAGAGAAATACAGGATGAAGCGACAATAATAGCCAACCAAACTAAGGATACTCCTAACCTCATGCACTAAAGTTGGTGCTTTCCAATTCAAGACTTCTTGCACCTTAGTCGGATCAACCAAAATCCCTTCGTCAGACAACACATGACCCAAGAAAGATACTTTCTTTAGCCAAAACTCAAATTTACTGAACTTGGTGTAAAGCTTATGTTCTCATAGTCTGGATAAAACAATTCTCAGATGCTCAGCATGTTCTTCAGCATTCGTGGAAAAGATCAAGATGTCATCAATGAAAACAATGACAAACTTGTCCAGTTCCTCCATGAATACGGAATTCATCAGATATACGAAGTATGTCGGGGTGTTGGTCAAACCAAAAGACATAACAAGATACTCATACAACCCATATCTGGTGGAAAAAGCAGTCTTAGGCACATCCTCTGGTCTATTTTTTATTTGATGATAACCAGATCTCAAATCAGTTTTGGAGAATACCTTTGCCTTAGACAACTGATCAAATAAAATATCAATGTGGGGCAATGGGTACTTGTTCTTGACTATCATGGCATTGAGTGGACGATAATCCACACACCTGCGTAATGACTTTTCCTTCTTCTTCATAAATATAGCAGGACAACTCTAGGGAGAAGCACTAGGTCAGATAAGACCCTTTTCTAACAGATCTTGTACCAGAATTTTAAGCTCTGCTAACTCATTGGGTGGCATCCTATAAGGCCTTCTAGAAATAGGTGCAGTACCTAGCACTAACTCGATCTTGAATTCGATATCTTGATCCAGCAGTAAACCTGGTAGATCATCAGGAAATACATTTGGAAATTCACAAACCACCGGAACATCCGCAATTCTCGAGGTCTAGATAGCATTAGCGGTGTGATGGAGGTCTAGGTCTCTAGGAAGTGGCACTAGGAAAGCCTCATTGCTGATAGGATCCCTCAACATAACAACCCTAGTGGAAGTATCGATGAGTACTCCATGACCACTCATCCACTTTATCCCCAAGATTACATCTATACCTAATCCTGACAAAACTACCAGATCGGCCATATACACTCGTCCCTCTATTTTGATACTCATAGCTAGCACTATTTAATTGGTAGAAATATTACTTCTAGCTGCACTAATGCAATAACTACCTGTGGATAGTGTAATTACCTTCTGATTGTACTTTGATACAAAAGCTGGACTCATGAATGAATGCAAAGCACCAGAATCAAATAGTACAACTGTAGGATATTGATTCACAAGAAACTTACCTACAGTGACCACCTCTCTTGAGGGTATCTCTGTCACGTTGGTGTAGTTAACATGACCTTGACAAGCACCAGAATTCCCCTGCTTCTGATTATTCTTCTAAGGACAAGGACAATTCTTGGACCAATGACCTATCCTACCACAATTCTAGCTGGGCCTATTAGCTGGCAGGACAAAAGAATACCCTGGTCCTATGGTGCCCTTTGGAAGTGGAATAGTAAAGGCCTTCTTGAAGCTAGTCTTTGCTTGATTCTTCTTTTGAGGCAGACGATACCTAATGGCTACAGCGGGGGGGGGGGGGGGTGAAACTGAGTCTTAGCCACTAGAGCTTTAGCTTGAGATGCACTTGCTTCAAAGGCCATCTTGCGATTCTTAGAAGCTGCATAAACATTATTGTTGTTCTCTTGAGTAAGAGCGTCACTTACGAACTCATTAAAAGTAGCACTCTTGTTGTTTCCCATGGACTTCATCAGTTTGGGACTAAGCCCTCTCTTGAAGCTAGCGATTCTCTTTGCTTCTGAATTGACAAACTCTGGGGCATACCTTGCTAGATGATTGAATGCATGAAGATATTTAGTAAGAGTCTTGGTGCCTCGTACCAGCTTCATGAACTCATTGTGCTTTATGGCCATCAAACCGGGAGGAATATAATGACTCTTGAAAGCCTCCTAGAACTGATTCCAAGTGATCTAGGCATTCTTAGGTAAGGTGGACCTATAATGACACCACCATATGCCTGCTAGTCCTTGCAGCTAATACAAAGCATACTCCACCTTCATCTATTCTGTCAACCTGAGCAAATAAAACTTGTGCTCAAGCATGTTCAGCCACTCTTCTGCCTGGAGCGGCTCTTCAGCTTCTTTGAAAATTGGTGGATTGGTGTCTTGGAACTCTTTAAAATCACTATACTGATTCGGTTTTGGTCCCTGATGTTGATTGTGACCCTGTGCTTGATGTTGTGCCAGGGGACGCATGGCATCCCCCAAAGCACGCTAACCTTCCACAAGCACGACCAATAGATCAGATGGCGTGGGTGGTGGTGGCGGTGGAAGATCATCATCACCACTACCCCCAACTCTACCTGAGCACAGTTTGCATGACATCTGCTGAAGTGCAACAATGAGTAATGATGGATGATGTCAGAAACATTATAGATGAATTGAAGAATTATGCCAAACTAAACTTATTAGAGAGATTAATTTCATACAATAAATAGAGGCACAATAATTCATCCTCAAAACATCCCCAATATTTTACTCCGCACATTCTCACGATGCATATGCTTACATGCCAAATTTTTGCTAACATCAAAGCTAGACTTTAATTAATGCTCACATCCACATGGAGCCAACATGCCAGTCTCAGAGATTACATCAAAGTCACTAACTAAAGTTAAGTTACATGTTCTTCCAGAAGAAAGTAAAAGATACGAACTAGTGCATCTAGCTTAGTGCTACAGCTAAACTACACATCTTCATAGGTGTCAACATCAATCACTCCTTCACCATCCTCATCCTTGATAGGATCGAGTTCCTCCTCTTCTTCATCATCTTAAGCTTCAGGCACTACAACAACATTGGCATCTAATTCCATGCCATCATCATCAGTGAAGATCACCTGTGGTCCTCCCACCATGGGGTACACTAGAATAGGGTGAGGAATTAGATTGATCTGATTATTGAGATGGTGAACGTCAATCTGTAGTTCTTCAATTTGGCCGAGGAGTTTATTCTCTCTAACTTCAGCTCGAATTTCTACCATGACCCTAGCATTGTTCCTAGTTTGTGCCAGACAGATTGCGTCATCTCGCTTATGAGTCAACTACATGATCTGATCATGGTTAGCATCTCTTTCCCTGACAGCATGTACAAACTGCTGCCTGCGAGTTTCCAAAGCATTCATAAACCCACCTATCTCATTTTGGGCTGCCCTAAGCTCATTACCATACTTGCACACACGTTTCTTCCACTTGCGCCATTCATTCTATGCCTGCTGAAGGGCTATCAAAACACTAACATAAGTGCTCTAACAATCATAGAACATCTTTAGAACAGCCATCATCGCAC